>NC_068981.1:34309117-34311671 GCF_001194135.2 Octopus bimaculoides
CTTAAACAGAGTTTGACCACCTCCTGCACCTACACCTTAGCCCTTTCATGGCGTCTGATGTGGCTTTTTAAACCAGACAGTGTTTTGAAAAAACACCCACACAGATTGCACCTCTGATTTGCACTACCAATACCTACAAGTAAGTTGTGCTCATTGTGGATCCTAACATGTCTTTTAAGACCCCCATTGGATTTGCAAACCCTCTGGCACACACCACATTCAAACGTGTGCACAGACATATCATCAGAATAGCTGGATGAGGTTTGTTTTCCATGGGTTCGCAGGTGAGATACATACATACATACGTACGTACATACATACATACATACATACATACATACATACATAAACAGGAGTGGATTTGTTGACTAATCTAGGCTGGCATTTTTTTTTTGTAAATTTCTGCATCATTTGGTCCAGGTGGCTGCAGTATACTACGGCCGTGATTGATGAGCCAGGTTTAATGAAATCATAATGGACCACACCTGCGCCAGACCACCAAACACACACCTTCAGCCTCTTTTGATGAGTTTTGCTTTTTGGACAGTGTTTTGGTGGCTCGTCTTTGTCCAACCATTGTGCTCAACGTTTACAGTTGTTGTATTGGATCCATTTCTCATCACATGTTACAATTCGACTAAAAAATGATTCATTTTTGTGACGAGAAAGTAGCATAATGCAAGCTTCCAAACGTTGCTGTTTCTGATTTTCCTTGAGTTCATGTAGAACTCACTTATCCGACTTTTTCGCTTTACCGATTTGAACTAGGTGAGTCAATAGTGTTTGCTTGCTAACACCAAACAACAACAATAATTCACAGGCACTTTGAGATGGATCTGTCTCGACGGTGGCTTTCAATTCGTCATTATCCACCTTTGTTTCTGGTCAACCTCGTTGCTCATTTGTGCGGTAAAAGTTGCCAGAAGGAAATTTTGCAAACTAATTTGATACTGTCTGCTGTGTAATAGCATTAGAATGAAATACTCCATAAATGTTCCGAGCTGTCTGTGATGCTGTATTTCCAAGAAAGAACTCATATTTCAAAACTGTACGAATTTCCGACTTATCCATCTCTTAACAAAAATAGCCAAAAACGATTTATAAATATTTTATAAAGCGCAAAATGAGTTGGAATAAAGAAATAGATGTGTCAGCTTTCTAACAAAAAATAAAGATTGTCAAAATATAATAATGGCGCAAAATGAGCAGCTGTCAAAGTTTACCATATACCTTACTACAAATTTCATACTTGACGATCTAATATTTCGCCCGTCTTTACGTTCTGGGTTCAAATTCTGCTGAGGTCGACTTTGCCTTTCATCCTTTCCAGGTCGATAAAATAAGTACCAGTTTAATACTAGGGTCAATGTAATCAACTTACCCCCTTCCCTGACGTTTCTGGCCTTGTGCGAAAATTTGAGATCAATATATTATACACAAATGATGTACCGCCATTAATTCTCCTCTACATCGGAAACATGCGGTATAAACGATATATACGCAGCACCCAGACAATTCTTGCTTTTAGCTATTTTTATTGAACTGAATCGTGTACACGCAGACCATCAACAATTTCCTCCTCCTCTTCTTCAAATAACAGTAATTATATCTAATTAAGTTATATTTGTTACCATAATAACGAAAACATATCTAATTCGAAGAGATAATTAGAAAATAATTTCTTTTGTCTTTTCTTTATTTTTTTATTATAGATAAATAAACAGATAAAGAGATCGTTAGACATAAATAATTAGAGACACATATAAATAAACCAATAACAGAGACAGTTAGTTTTACAGACGGTATTTCAGTTTACTCGAATGCCCGGCTGATCTCGGTAGATTGTTTCCATTGCTTTCAAACGATTATAGCACTTTATGAGGTACTTATATGCATGGTACTTTTCTTTTTCTCGATATCATGAGACCGAAAGGTAAAGTCGATGACATAGGCGTTAAGTAGCGTTACAATTACGTATTTTTGTGTAACGCGGCGATTCTACCATACGTATATACATACGTATGTATTTATTGAAGTATTTTGACACCTATTATTAGCGAAGCAGGTGCTCATGTACCGCCCTAATATATATAAGTATATTTATATATCTTATATTTAATTATCAATTTGCCTATACGGCCACGAACGTTAATATTTTTAGAAATAATATCGTTCTTTATATATATATATATTACAACTGACCAACTACTAACTCCCTTTTTCCCTTTCTCCCTTCCCCATTTTCACACTACATACGTCAAGATCACCAGCATTCTACCTCCCACACACAGCCCCTCGTTCCCGATCACCGTTTGTTATCTGCCCCTTTCTTAGCTCTCCTGAAATAAGAATTTCTAACTTCCGGTCAGTCATTGTTATGATCGGCCATTATTATGATTGACCGTTGACTGAACACTATTCAATTTTTTTTCTCCGTGTTTTTCTCCTTGTCTCCGTATTCTTTCTGTTGAAGAGCGTAGCTCGAAACGTCAAAGACTTTCCGTATTCCCGAGCGTCATACTAATATATACTTTTGTTATTTACACCACCTGTC
>NC_068981.1:34314186-34325478 GCF_001194135.2 Octopus bimaculoides
CCGCATTCCAGCGGCGACTATCCCATCGTTTTTGTATGTGCAGGGTAGCCAGGACCACACAGTCTAATGTTTCATTTTATAAGACTGTATTATAGGATTTGAGGGAAATTTGACTGATATTTTTATCAGGCTTCCTTATTGTTTCAAATAAGCTCGTTGATTGACTGAAATTTTACCTGAAATTCTAAAGGGTGAAATTATCGTTAGTATACATTGATATATTCAGATTAAGGACCTTATTTGGGCTGTTATAGTTGCAAAGTTTCGGCCTTTGTACCCACCGACCTACTTCAAGTGCCAGTTGTATTTAATAATTTCGAATAATTTAAACCCATGGGGTTAGGCTGTCCTCATTCCGCTGTCCATACCAAGCATCTTCTCTTAGTTATTCTCTTGCTCGTGATGTTGCGCGCTCCTTTCACTTGAATTAGAATACTAGAACATATATTGATTGGCTCGATCGGTCAATCAATAAACAGACGACATCATTTGTAGGGGAATAACTAAGATGGCGCCATCACCGTAAATAACGTATTACTTTCAGTGAATGTCTGACAACCTGCATCACTCCTTTGTCAAAATCTCAATGACGACACTTTACTTTTGCTTGAAACCCGCTATTTTCCTGCAATGAAGAACAGGTAGAAGAATTAATATAAAAGAATAGTTATTCAATCAACATATATATTAACCTATATTAACTGATAAATGTTCAAATGAACGACCAATTTGAATAAAGAGAATTTGCCAACCTTTGCATTAACTTTGGTACAACCTCGTATATAAGTTGTTAGGGATATAAAGTTAAATTCGACAAATACTAATTTAAATTGTTTAAATTATAGTGTGAGAGAGAATATAACAAGTTAAAATCGTATGAACTGCTTAATAGTACGATCTAAGAAAAATCATTTCGTCCGATATCTTGTTGAGCAACCTTAAAATTGTCAGAGAAAAGATGTATATATTATTATACAATATCATATATAAGTTTGAATAAAAATGATACAATAAAATTAGAATTATCTAGGCATGGCGGTGGGTAATAAAATTTCAATATTTATATTGCTCTTAGTTTTCTGCAAGATAACTGTGAGATAGTCATGTCTCTGGGTGTGTGAGTGTTGTACATTGTGGTTAGATTATGTGCTGTTGTATAAGAGCTATAAGGAAATGGTGCTAGAGAAGAAGGGAGGTGGGGCACAAATTTAGATACAATATTAATGAGTTATTTAAATTACCACATTATAAGCAGATAGTATGTGTTTGGGAACTTGATTTAAAATTAGCACAAAATATGTTAGTAAGATACAGAAAATATAAATTGAATATTGATTTCTAAAAGCAACAAATTATTAGAACTTACAGCTGTGTTCACATGTTTACGTGGAACCTGATTTAATATGCAAGTATATATTTTAATAATAAGTAAAATGCGTTTTCTAATAATAATAAGTTAGTGTCAACTCGTAAATGTTTATGGTAGCAAGCAAGCAAGTTTATAAGGATTAGAAATGTATTTTAAATATAGACTTGTGCTCTCTAGATCTAACTAAACATCTTCATTAATATCTCAGGAATATTGTCAACAGCAAAGTCAAGCTGTCTACAAGTCAGTAAATCTTTAATGATTCCTTTAATTAGTACAATAGTGCTTTTTAACGCAGTGGATTCCAAGATAAAAGCAGATAGGCAAAATATATACCCACTGATTCAATCCGCTGTTAAACTTGGCGGAAGTAACATCTCTTCTGACAAAATATTTAACAAATATTGTATTAAAATATCATACTCTCCTTCCCCTAACTTTGCACTGCCAGTCGAAAATTAACCCACCTACACCCAAGACTCATACCATTATTTGTAACCCCCCTAGCTCTAACAATTCTTTATAGTTACTGAGTTTCGTGAAAGTAATACGTAAATGTTGGAAGCATTCTTTTTAAAGGAAATGTCGAGACTAACAACCTCTCTATGACATATTTTGGTCTCAGCGCTAACCAATTCGAAATTTAGATGTGAAAAACACAATCGCCGTTTCCTTAACCAGAAGAGATGATAAAGCGCTATTAAAATTTATATTCATTATAAGAGTAACATATAATTTAAAACTGAAGATACTTTCCTAGGCTAACTTTTATACTAAATATTATATAAAAAGAAACAAAAAACCAAAGGATAGTGCAATTGGAAGTTATGAAAATATTTCTAAGACTCCTCAAGTATATTCGCAGAAAACATTCAAAATTCCTAAGTATTTTGAACTGATTCTAAACCCTAGCATCTAGTCATCACAAACGATTTTTTTTAAATGATATAAATCTAAGATTAATTCGACCAAGTCAAATTACTCTGAAACTAGCATTTTTTTCTTTTAGCGTGAATTTTATGCCACCTTCATTTCAAATATTTTGCATATAGCCGTTTTAAGTATACTAGCATTTTTAATTGCGTACCACCTCGGTTGTATTTTAAAAACTTTAGTTGTAGTCATTTTAAATACACGAGCATCTTCAGCTATCTATGAAACACATTAATATATAGCTTACACATCTCTGTCAATAACAACGAATACAAAATATCAAATCGCTAGTTTTTTTAAACGTTATACCTTTCAAGTAACACAACAGACTTCTCTTCATGAATGCTTCCTGTAATACATGCGCAGGGATGGAGTTAGCAAGCACGCTTTGCGACAACGTAGTTTTTAGTTCAGCCCCACTGCACAGTACCTTGGGCAAGTGTTTTCTACTGTAGCTGCGAACCGATCAATTCACTGTGAGTGAATTTGGAAAGGAAACTCTGTGTGTGTAGTGGGGTGGTCTTTGTGTTTGTTCTACCCACCGCTTGACAACCGGTTTGCTTTGTTTACATTCGGGTAACTTATTTGCAATGCCACTAGAATATTGTGGAATAAAAAAATTCTGCTTTTCAACTTCCAAAGATCAGTCGTCTATATTTATAATAAGAAAGATTACTGGTCGAATGTTGCATCACGACCTGGCGAGAGTTAAAGAAGAAGAGATGAATGAACAAGCGTTGTTGCAAGGAATGTGGGACAAACGAAAATGTATCCAAGTACACAGTCTTCAATGTTAATAATAGTTAGTTAAATACAGTAAGATATTGTAAGGATTTAGGTCAGAGGTGTATATTGTTAGAACGTATGTGTGTATGAGGGTGTTCCTGTATACACACGTACACACACACAGACACACACATACACACACACATATATGTGTGTGTATATATATATATATATATATATATATATATAATATATATATATCTGTGCGTATGTATGAGTGTGTGTGTGTGAGAGAGAGAGAGAGAGAGAGAGAGAGAAAGAGAGAGAGTGTTTGGGTGTGTGTGTGAATCTCTGTGTGTTTGTGTCTATGAATGGAAGGGGGAGAGCAAGAGAGAGAGAGGATTGACAGTGAGAGTGAAAAAGAAGGAACAAGGGAGGGGGTAAGAAAGTGCGTTTATGTATGCGTGACGGTTTGTAGGGGTGACTGTGGGAATGCGTTTGGGTGTGTCTGAAATGGTATGCGCATGTGCGTGCGTGTGTTCGCGTAGTGAACCTGAATGTATGCGTATGTGTGTGTATGTGTGTGTGTGTCTGTCTGTAAGTATGTGTTTGTGTATGTATGTGTGTGTGTGAGTGTGTGTGTGAGCTTATGTGTGTATATGTAAAAAGTTTATATAACGTCTATGAAAACGTATATTTTGCGTGATTATCGTATGTGTATAAATGTATCTCTCTGTGTGTGTTTACATGTATCTATTTGTGGTTATATGCATGCATGTGTATGTATGTGTGTATGTATATATATATATATATATATATATATATATATATATATATATATATATATATATATATATATATATATATATATACGCTCACATGCACATACACACATACACACATATATATATACGTATGCATATATATGTATGTATGTGTGTATGTGTGTGTATGTGTGTGTGTATGTGTGTGTGTATGTGTGTTTGGTATACAACCAGAGACAGAAAGGCGACAAGTGTGTGTTTGTGTATGTGTATGTGTCTCTCTATGCGATAGAACATGTATTGCACACAAATGAATGTGTGTGAGGGTGTGGGAAGAGGAGGGAAAGAGAGGGGGAGAGTTTGTATATAGATATACTCTTGCATATGTATGTGCATATATTCGTGTGTGTGTGTGTGTGTGTGTGTGTGTGTGTGCGTATGTATGTACAAGATGAATGTGCAAGTATGTAGCTGTACCTATGTATGTGCGTGGTTAATAATCTACATGTATGTGAGGGTATTTGTGTGTGCGCTTGTGTTTTGTGTCGGCTGCATATGTATGTGTATTGTAGTTGTGCGCGAGTATGCTGCGTGTGTGTGTGCTTGTGCGTGCGTGCGTGGGTATGTGCGTATATATGTTCGTTTATGATGTATGATTTTAAGTGTATATGTTTGGTTGCATATCTCTGGAAAGCATGAATATGTATGCACACGTGTAAGATGTGGTGTGTGTGTGTGGTGTGTGTGTGTGTGTGTATGTATGTATGTATGTATGTATGTATGTATGTATGTATGTATGTATAGATAGATAGATAGATAGATATGTTTCTTTATTAGCCACACAGGGCTGAACACAGAGGGGACATGTCTGTGTGTGTGTGCGTGTATGTGTGTGTGTGTGTGTGTGTAGACAAACAGACAGACAGACAGACAGGCTGGCAGATAGATAGATAGATAGATAGATAGATAGATAGATAGATAGATGGCCAACGGGTTTTAGGGTCTGAAGAAACGCTGTAAAGCTATGCGCTTTGTGGACGTGAAACCCAGAGTAACCCCATGGACCGGCCATATCTAACTATCTGTCTATCTATTTATCTATCTATCTATCTATCTGCCTGCCTGTCTGTATATATATATATATATATATATATATATATATATATATACACACACACACAGAAGTAAATAGACTCACTGATAATTATTGGAATTTATTTAAATCTGAAATTATATATTTAAATTATTTATTAATTATTATAATGTGAATATCTAATATTTAGCAGACATTCCCCTTGCATTTTTCAATGCAAGGACCCTATTAGGCATACTGCTGATCGGATGATGAATATTCTCTTGAGAAATTTCTTGTCAAGTTTCATGCAGTAATCTCAAAAGATCTGGCTTTGAGGATGCCTTCTTGTTCTTTTTACAAAGTATTCTGTCCATTATGCCCCAGAGGTGTTCAATAGGATTCATATCTGGTGACTTGCTTGGCCATGGAAGCTTTTTAATGCCATTCTCTTCCAACCAATCTTGGGTCTTTTTAACCGTGTGACAAGGAACCCAATCTTCCATAAATAAAGAGTCTTCTTTAACCATTTCACCATTGGAGAAGATTGGAAGGAGATCTTTCTGCAGTATGGACACATATTTATCTGAGTTTATGTTTCCCTCACACTCCACCAGCTCTGATTGACCATTGCTCCAAATTGCTCCCCAGACCTTCACAGAATAGCTGCCTTGTTTCATTGTTGGAAGGAACCTTTTCATGTCAAACTCTTTATCACAAAGTCTCCAGACCCACACTCAACCACTGTCAGGAAATACAGCAAATCTGGACTCTTCAGAGAATATGACAGTGTCCCAAAATGCTAGTGACTTCTCCACCATCTCACTGGCTCAGACTTTTCTCCACTTGATATTTGCTGGTTGAAGAAGTGGCTTCCTTCTTGCTGCTCTGCCATAGTAGCCAAGTTTGTGGAGATACCTGACAGCTGTTCTGGGACTGACATCAACTTGTTCTGCTGTGTCTGAGGCTTTGCGATGAGGATTATCTTCCACACTTCACTTAACAAAGCAAAGGGTCCTGTCGGAGGGCCCTGGTCAACCTGGGCAAGGTGATGTGGACTCCTTCTCCTCTCTGGTGAATTGGACAATCAGTCTATTAACTGTAGAAAGCGGGATCCCAAGTTTTTTTGCGATTTTACACTAAGTCCACCTTCAAATTGACCCACAATACGGCCTCTTTGAAATTTGGACAGTTCCAAGACTTCTCTTGTACGTGGCATGATTAAACAGTCACATATAGAACTTGAAGCATAAAAATGTCCATTAATAAGAAATATAAACCTTTCCAAGTTAAAATAAACATAAAACAATGTTTTATGAAGTGTCTATTTACTTCTGTCATGCCTGTGTATTTATTTCTGGTGTGTGTGTGTGTGCGCGCGCGCGTGCGTGTGTGTGTGTGTGAAATGAAAATTATTTTTAATTTCCTGAAATTATGTCCCCTTTCTACTCAGAGTTGTAGACACCGCTAGGTTTTTGTTTAATTTTCCTGACTAGTCCTTTTATTAAATTTTGAGAAAAAAGGAATTTATCGTGTAAGGTATTCAGTGCACAAGCTCCTCTTTCTCTCACTGTCTCTTTCCCTTTCCCTTTCTCTCTCTCTCTCTCTGTCTTTCTCACTCAGTATATATATATATATATATATAGATAGATAGATAAATAGATAGATAGATAGATAGATAGATAGATAGATAGATATAGATGTAGATATACACTCAGATGGTGAAGGAGCGTGGTTTAGTGATTAGGGGTATTCGGTTTATGATCATAAGCTCATGAGTTCAATTTCCGGCGTTCAAATTATTCCAGTCCACTCAACTGGCAAAACTGAGTATTACCTGTAATTCAAAGGGCCAGCCTTGTCATACCTTGTCACGTTGAAGTGCTCTGCCACATGCACCTTAATTTCGTGGACAGGCTGTTCCGTTGATCAGGTCAACTGAAACACTTACCGTCGTAATGGCTGAACCACGGATCAAATGTTTGTCGTGGTAGTTTGTTAGATGAAGACTGTGCGGAAGCCCGACGCATATATATGAGTGTGTGCACGCGTGCGCGCGCGCGCGTGTTTGTGTTTATCTCCCTCAAGTACTTGACAACTGGTATAAGTTCCTTTACGTCCCTTTAAACTAGCAGTTCGATAAAAGAGACCGATGGAATAAGTACCAAACTCAGAAACAAGTACTTGGGTCGATTGGACTGATAGCAGTTCAGTGACTGAAACAAGTAAAAGATAGAAGACACAGCTCAACTATATAATCAGTGACCGAAACAAATAAAAGATAGAAGATATTTGGTTCAAATCTGAGGACACAACCCAACTGTAATGAGTTTTCGCTTTCATAATTAGATGTGAATAAGCTTTCCGCTGTTGGACTCCGTCTTGAGAGAAAAGCATATTCGCGTCAAACTCTATTGGAACGTCTTAGTAATGATTACACACATCATTGTTTGATTCTTGTTGTTTGCGTGCTGATAATAATTTCAACAAAATTTCTTAATCCAACTAAAAAACACGAAATCTCAGTAATAAGGTGAGCAAGACATGCCATTCTCTGTACTGAGGTGGGCGGAGAATTGTGAAGAGGCGGGTGGGTTAGAAGAAAAGGTTATGCGGTGTTGTGACCCGGCACATGATCTAGCGTGAAACATTTAAATTTTGGCAGATAACAAATTTACTCTGTGATATGCATGACAATACCTGAGATTTCTTATCCAAAAATTCATTTTTGCTTTCTCAACAGCATTTTTCTATTTGAATAAAAAAAGTAATTGTTGGAGGAAAATGTCGAAAAAGAAAATGTTTAAAGGGGACGCAGGTTGTTGGGAGAAAGAGAACGCTCATTGTAGAGCAGGGAGAAATGGGCACATTTTGGGGCAGGGAGAAAGGTCGTTGGCAGAAGGGATAGAACATTGTAGGGCTATGAGAATGGATCACAGATTTTATTAGAGTTGGGAGAAGGTGTGGTCACCGGGGAGCTGAGAGAAAGGGAATGCACATTGCAGATCTAGAAGGGATCGCTCATTGTAAGGTTGGGAAAAGAGGCGGTCACTGTATGGTGAGGAGAAAGGATCGTATATTGCAGAGTTGGAAGAAAGGATCCATATTGATGGACTGAGAGAAAGGGATGCACATCGTAGGAAGGCGGACACTCGCATACACATACAAACACACACACACAAACCCACATAGACGCGCGCGCGCGCGTATGCTTTTATGAGTGAATGCATATAAGCAAAGGGATTAATAAGAAAACAGCCGCGTATGTACTGACAATTTTCAACGAAGTATAACACAATGGGAAGTGCTCAACAAATAATAATAAATTACTTGGAGCTACACCGTCATTGTAAACTGAAGAAATAAAATGGAAGGAATGGATTTCTGATACATCATATAAGCTGGGCCGATGCCAAGATATTCAGCATCGTGGGTCAGACTTACAATCTGTAACTCTTCTGCAAACCCTACTGTGTACGATCTCTTCAAATAATCACATGTTTAGTTTGGTGAATCGGCAGAACTGTAGGTAGCCCACCATAGATATTTTCTTTTTCTTTTATCGTAAGCATTGCGGTAATGTATGTTGCACAACTGGTTTCTATTACTGTGCACCCTTTCTATTCTCAAGCTATCTAGTCTAGTAGGCTTACTTTTTGTAGAGGTTTTGATAGGAACATTCCTTTGGTTTTGATAGGAACATTCCTTTGGTTTTGATAGGAACATTCCGAAGCCAGTGTCCCAAAATGCTAGTGACTTCTCCACCATCTCACTGGCTCAGGCTTTTCTCCACTTGATATTTTCTGGTTGAAGAAGTGGCTTCCTTCTTGCTGCTCTGCCATAGTAGCCAAGTTTGTGGAGATACCTGACAGCTGTTCTGGGACTGACATCAACTTGTTCTGCTGTATCTGAGGCTTTGCGATGAGGATTTTTGGTCTCCAGAATTTTCTTTTCAAATGATTGAATTGTATAGGGCACTGGCCATGTGTTGGTTTCCGTTTTCAAAATGCATAACAGCATTTTGTCTTTCTCTGCGTCTTTAGTATCTACTAAATATTACTTCACTTTTGTAGGAAATTAATTTGAGCAGGAGTTAATTTGCCAAAATGATAGTCCACTACTCCGTTGTACATATTTACTAGATATTGCTGATCACTGTCAGCATCAACCTAGGTGACCTCGTATTAATACTAGACAAATATAGCTTGCCTTGAAGTAGGAGTTTTGAAAATGAAATATTTTTTCTTCAAACATATCAGTAAGAATTCTTGCTCTTTAAGGTCATAATGCATTTATTATTGTGTGGTCTTCTATGGCCACTTGTAGCTACATGTAGATGATCAACCTTAGTCTGAGATGGTGTGCAGCAGCCAAATTCAGTCTATTGTCATTCACGCATGTGTGTTCTTGGGGAGATTTTCATCTATTGGTATATGTGTACTGTTCTAACTTCTGTGAATAAAGTTACAAACACCAACTCTCCTATTATGTTTGATAAATATTGATTGTTGGCATAATTATTTCGTTGTGAAATAATTTAATCTGAGTACAGTTTGTCCCAGTATATTTTCAGTCTAAAATTTAAAAAGTAAGCGAAATAACTCAAGTGTAGCATGAATCTGGATAAAAAAAAATTAAGGACTGGTATACTAAATAAAATATGCAAAAGCTCACTTGAACTTTCTTTCCTGCTGAAGAGAGAGAGAGAGAGAGAGAGAGAGAGAGAGAGAGAGAGAGAGAGAGAGAGAGAGAGAGAGAGATAGAGAGAGAGAGAGAGATAGAGAGTAAAATTTTAGCAATATTTGTAACGAATCCCAAAGGAAAGTGAATATAATTTAGAATTTATAATCATGTTTATCAAACTTAAAGTATATTTAATATTGAAAGCCTTCTAACCTGCAGAATTTGTCCCAGGAAAGTTTCTCTTATAGACGTAGTGTGTTAAAAAACACAAAAATATATCAGTAGTAGACAAAAATCGTCCAGCAGCGATAATGGCATTGCTAAATACATATTTCTATCTCTTTGTGCTTCGTCAGTTATAAGTATTCACTTACAGTCGCATATTAAGACAAATTCAGTCGCTACTGATATATATATAGTTCCAAAAACTAAACAGTAACACAACAAAGCAGCAAACGGATATACATACATAAATACATAATACACACAGATACATACCTACACACATGCACACACACATACATACATACATACATACATACATACATACATACATACATACATACATACATACATACATACATGTGTGTGTGTATAACAGTGATTGAAAAGTCAATGATAACGCAGTTAGGCTGAATTAAAATTCGTTATGAGCGACAGGAACAGTTCAGAATAGGAATATGTGTATCACAAATGATTTTACATCTCTGAGGAAAACTCTGACCTTTACCTCATGGCAAAGGAATACTAAAGACAAGCCTCGCTCTTTATGGACCTAATTAGTTGGACTATAATTTACTCAAGCCCCTTTTCATTACCTGTAAAGTCTTAACATACACAGAAAAAGAAATACAAATTCAAATAGTACTTCAAATTTTTTCACATGATCACAGAAGCATGGCTTATACTATGCTACTGAAATACACACACACCACACTAACACCTATACTCATTATATATACATTTGTATGTTTGTAAGTGTGTAGAGTTGTGCTTTATCTTTGCGAGCAAGTCTAGTGTTGGTATGGAACAAGCTGGGGCACGATTCAACCTCGCTTAGCTCATTTTTTTATTAAATTAAATTATACAAATTACGTAGGCTCTAAATGTTTTCCACTCCATTTTGTACGAGAATAAGTCCCTTGCCTCCTGGAGATAATCGTGGTGACCATCGCTACACCGCCATAAGTTCCGTCCGTTTCTCTGCAGGCAATTACCTTGTCCTTTCCTTTCATGGCAAGTCACTTGTTGAGAATTTCTTGCTTTTTAGAGATTATCTCCCCTTCTCGGGTGGAGCTGGTCATAATTGCCATTTGCTAATTATGATACGGAGGCAAAGATAATTTTAACATATCAAAAGTTACATTGTATGGTATCTGACATACATGTATTTGTAACTTGAATTCACAGTCAGTTTGAATTATTTCGCTTAGCTCTTTTCTATTTTATCTATCTATCTATCTATCTATCTATCTATCTATCTATCTATCTATCTCCTTTTATTCTTCTACTTCAGTCATTTAACTGCGGCCATGCTGGATCACCGCCTTTTTTTAGTCGAAGAAATCGACTTCAGGATTTATTCTTTGTGAGCTTGGTACTTATTCTATCGGTGTCTTTTACCGAACCGCTAAGTTATGGGGCGTAAACACACCAGCTTTGGTTGTCATTGGTGGTGGGGACAAACACAAAGACAGACATAAATAAATAAATAAATAAATAAATATATATATATATAATATATA
>NC_068981.1:34325766-34326838 GCF_001194135.2 Octopus bimaculoides
ATATATATATGTATATATATATACGACTTCTTCAAGGTTCAAAATGTACTCCACTTAGGTAATCATTATATCTTTTTGAAGGAAGTGTGTAGCGATAGCATGTTAAAGTTAGAAAATATGTTTAGAGATTCTATTTGATTGGTAGGTTTTTAATATTTGTAGTTATACTATATACATATACAAAATATTATAATTAGTAAACAGATAAATGAATAGAAAAATAACAATAAAAAATAAATAGATAAATAAATTTAATACAAGAAGCTAAATTCTATGGATGATTCTTATTGGATTAGTGAGAGATATATGTTGTTATGATTTAAGATGGATAGAAATTTGAAAAAAGCCGTCGATAAGTAAACTCCAAATGGTCTAGCATTACAACGGCTTTTTTTCAAATTTCTATCCATCTTAAATCATTACAAAATATGTATCTCTCACTAATCCAATAAGAATGATCCACAGAACTTATTTATTTATTTATTTATTTATTATTTTTATTTTTCTATTCATTTATCTGCTTACTAATTATAATATTTTGTATATGTATATAGTATAACTATAAATATTAAAAACCTACCAATCAAATAGAATCTCTAAACATATTTTTTAACTTTAACCTACTATCGCTACACACTTACTTCAAAAAGATATAATGATTACCTAAGTGGAGTTAGCTCTTTTTCAACCCTGAAGAAGTCCAACCATTAAATAGGACAATGTCTTACGTTTAAGATGGTTCCCATACATTCCCTGAGGAGAAGTTTACATTTTTAACATCGACGATTCCTATGGATCGCATAAATTGTAATTCTTCGAAACATATGTCAGAATAAAGTATGTAGTTATAACATGCGTTTACTCCATTCCTTAAATTTTTATATATACTCAAATACCCAAAATATCAAGGAGTTTCTGCCTCACTAACAAGAATTACACCACAGTTATTTTGTGATCCTTGCTACCTTGGTTTCTATTAACCCATTTATTTTATCCGAATTATTATTTATTAGGATAAAATAAATACATATAATTAAATATATTTTAAACAGGTCCATAATAAAACCTGCTA
>NC_068981.1:34327680-34328548 GCF_001194135.2 Octopus bimaculoides
TATATATATATATATATGCATATGCATATGTGTATAATGTTACCTTTTCAGAAAACGAAAAAGTAGTTTCACCATTCCATAACAAAACAGTTGTACTACACTTTTTTGATATTTTGGCATCTGCAGCAGCTGGAAATACAATAGTTTGGCCAAAATAACCGGCTTTTACAAGCAAAAATAAATATTGACAAAAAACGCATTTGGCCAAATTTGGACATACGACAGTTTAACATAAGAGCAACAATATATGTGTGCGTGTGTGTGTGTGTGTTTGTGTGTGTGATGTGTATGTGTGATGTGTGTGTGTGTATATATATATATAGATGCATGTATGTATATTCATATATGTATATTTGTACGTACACAAGCGCAGACGCTCAAACATACAAACATACATACTTACAAATATATATACATACATACATAGATATATATACGTACATGCATATATGCATACCTAGATACATAAGTACATACATTCATACGTTCATACATACGTTACCTAAATATACATGATTAGCATAAAGGTATAAACAAGCAAACAACTGGTGCATACATACATTGTGTGCGTGCGCGCGCGCGTGCGTGGGTACGTGTGTGTGTTTGTGCATGTGTGTATGTGTGCTTGTGCCTTTGTATGCATTTGTGTGTGTGTGTGTGTGTGCGTGTGTGTGTGTTTGTGTGTGTGTGTACATGTGTAGGCATATATACAGCAGAAAGATCTTGTATGAGTTTTTCTGGCGTGCGTAACCTGACGTTCATCTATATGTGCATATATCCTGTCTTTCAATACATGTATGTACATACATGTGTGATTCTGAGTGTGTGTGTGTGTGTGTGTGTGTGTGTGTGTGTGTGTGTGTGTGTG
>NC_068981.1:34328991-34329918 GCF_001194135.2 Octopus bimaculoides
ATATATATATACACATATATATGTATGTATATGTATGTATATGTTTGTATATATATATATATATATATATGTATAGTTGTGTGTGTGTGTATGTGTGTGTATGTATGTATGTATGTATGTATGTATATACGCGTGTGTGTATGCATGTATGTATGTAATTATATGAATTCGCGCATCTGTACAGCGCGCGGTTACCTGTAAGCAGGTGAATAAAAAGGAAAACTGCCAGAAAAGTATTCGGCTGGAGTGGTGGTGGTGTAGTCGGTAGTGGTGGCGGTGGAAGCGATGGCGGTGGTGGTGGTGGTGGTGGCGCTGCTGTTGTTGCTGTTAATGGTACTTGCGGTGGTGTGGAAGCATGTGTGTGTGTGTATGTGCATGTGCTTGTTGTATGTGTGTGTCTGTAGACGAAGTGAGGGGAGAGAGAGTGAGAGAGAGAGAGTGAGAGAGAGGGGTGTGGAATGGGTGGCTAAAAGAAGGCAGATCATTAAATAAATAAATAAAAATGAAAGATAATGCGAAGATAAGAAAGTGGAGGGGTGGGTTCGGTTCGGGGTAAGGGTAAGGTTGGCTAGCGGTAGGTTAAGTTGGGTGTGTACCATAGTGAATGTAATGGGGTGTGCGGTGTGTCCTGTATGTGTTGGGTAGGTGAGATGTGTTACGTGTACGTGTGCGTGTGTGTGTGTGTGTATGTGTGTGTGTGTGACTGTGTGTGAGTGTGTGTGTGTGTGTGTGTGTGTGATATGGTGAGAGGTACTGCGTGTGATAACCGTGTGTGTACAGTGGATGAATGCGTGACTTGTGTATGTGAGCGTGTGTTTCTGTGTGTATGTGTGTGTATAGGTGCATGTATGTATGAGTGTGTGTGCGTACGTGATTGTGTAAGTGCTTGTGAGCGTGTGTGTATGTATGTATAGGTGCATGTGTATA
>NC_068981.1:34330185-34337577 GCF_001194135.2 Octopus bimaculoides
GTGTATATGAGTGTGTATGTGAGTATGTGTGTGTATAGGGGCATATGTATGAGCGTGTATCTGATGTGTAAGTACTTGTGTGTGTGTGAGTATGTATGTGTGTAAGTGCTTGTGTATGTGTATGTGTGCGTCTGTGTGTAGGTGCATGTGTATATAAGTGTGTGTGTATGTAAGTGTGTAAGTGCTTGTGTGAATATGTGTGTGCGTGTGTGCAAGTACATGTGTGTATGAGTATGTGTGTATGTAAGCGCTTGTCTGCGTGTTTTTGTGTGTGTATGACTGCTTAAGTGTTTGTGTATGTGTGTGTGTGTGTGTATAGATGCATATGTATATGAGAGTGTGCATATGTGTATGTGTGTGTGTGTCCTGGTAATATAATGCATGGTGTGTATGAATATGACGATGACTGCATTGTGGCATGGTACGGTGTGCATACCATGGGGACTTTGGTGTTGTGTGTGGTACGGCGTATGATGAGGTGCGTTGTGGTGTATGGCATGATGTATGACATATAATACGAGATGTATTGAGAATGTGGTGTAGTATAATGCATGCATGTATACTATAGTGAGGGCGAATATAATATAGTAATGTGGAAGGTGACGCGCTGGCAGAATTGTTAGCACGCCGGGCGAAATGTTTAGCGGTATTTCGTCTGTCTTTACGTTCTGAGTTCAAATTCCGCCGAGGTCGACTTTGCCTTTCATCCTTTCGGGTCGATTAAATAAGTACCAGTTACGCACTGGGATCTATGTAATCGACTTAATATCTTTGTCTGTCCTGGTTTGTCCCCTCTAAGTTTAGCCCCTTGTGGGCAATAGACAAATAAATATAGTAGTGTGGCGTTTAGCGGCATTTCATCTGTTTGAGTTCAAATTCTTCCAAGGTTAACTTTACCGTTTATCCTTTCGGAGTCGATGAAATAAATACCAGCTGTGCACTGGGGTCGACCTAATCAACTTACCCCCTCCCCCGAACTTGCTGGTCTCGTGCCAAAATTTGAAACCAGTATAGTAGTGTTGTGTGGTAGTGCGTCTGGTAGTATGATGTAGTAAGATGTGCTAGGCTTGATATGTTGAAATAGGGAGTTGGTAAAAATATATGAAACGGGGTAAAAGGAGTTGGTGAGGGGATGTGGAAAAGGTGAAGAGGAGGTTGAAGAATGAAGCCAAGATGTTCATCTTCCTAAAGTGTACATCCCTACCATTAAACCATCCAAAGTCTTTTTTCTTTCATTTTTATTTTTCCATAATGATGTGGAAGTTTCGTCTAAAAATATCTTGGTTGGGTGTTGTCAAGCGGTCAGTTGGTCGTCCATACGTTCGTTCGTTTGTTTGGTCAGTCGGTCAGTGTTGTTGATTGTATTACCGCTGTTATCGTTGCCGTCGTTCATTGGATTGATTACCGTACTAGTTTATGATGATGATAATCTATGATTACGATGATGGTGATTATTATTATGAGGATGATGATGGTGATGATAATGATCAAGTCTTGTAATTGTTGTTGTAAATGCAGTTGTTAATGGTGGTAAGAGTCACAACAGAGTAGTAGTAGTAATATGATTTTGATGGTGATCGAATATTCTTACAAGAATTATAAAATCTCCCTCTCACTGTTCATGTGTGTGTATATATATATACATGTGTGTGTGTGTGTGTGTATGTGTGTGTGTGTGTGTGTGTGTGTGTGTGTGTGTGTGTGTGTGTGTGTTTAGTTTTGGTGAAGCGTTGTGTGGTATAACTTCAAAGAGATTCGTTGTATAAGACCGGAACAATGCAAGAAAGTACAAAGTAAGCTACAAAAGGAAAGAGCAAAAAACATAACAAAATTGCATTTTTACCTTTTATTTCTATATTTCGAGTTTATGACCTCGTCTTCAGGATATTTGGAAAAAATAGTAGTTGGAAAAAACGTTGCTCACACACACACGCGCGCGCATATATTTATCTATAAGGTTCAAACAGGGTAGAGAGACAAGGTATTACCAATGCAGCTCTCAACACGAGCTTTGGGTTATCTATACTGTCGGATTCCCGACTTGTATAGAAATTCTTCAGGTGTAGAAAATCCTGGTTTCGCGGCGGTAAAACTAATTGTATGGATTTAGCGAAGAGTAAAATGCAATCCGAAACAAGAAGACGAAAAAAGACTTTTCTTCAATGATCAATTACAATTGTTTTTGTACCAACTCATGAAAAACACAAATTCTGGCAGCCGCACAATTTAAGTGCTTCTGTAATATTTAAAACCACAAATATTACGTAAATTTTCACTTCGAACCCTTTGGTGAACCGGCGTTGGTACAAGGCAAAGACTTTGTACGTGAACAAAAGTATAGCACTCAATACAAATACAGTATCATACATATGTGTATAAATATGTGTGTGCGTGTGCATGTACAAACTATTAGGTACATAATAGCTACTTTGAGTACGTGCCTTTATTAGTGGTTAATTAGTCATTCATTATACTTAAGTTTTAAATGTTAGGCAATATAAAAATTTGAAAAAATCCATTAGGTCACTACTGGAAAAAAGTGTAGATTTCAAAAAGCATTAGGATTTCTTTTGTATTTTACAATAAGCGAATGCAAATAACAAAAAGAAATAAAATGAAATAAAATAAATGAATTGAATAAAATAAAATAAGACTAGAGGAGGAAATAAGGGGGAAAAACTGTACTAAAGATAAGAAATAAATGCTTGTCAAAATGTTTGCATTTTGAAAAATCTCAGATTAAACATTTAAGTAGTGACCAGAATTTTTTTTTTTAAGCATTCGCTCGTTACAAGGTCCTTGGACCACTGAAAACGTTAAAAGCTGCTAGAATAAAATGGACACTAGACAGAAGTCAATCGGTGACGATGTACATTAGACTTAAAAGACTGGAGGTCATACTGAAGAGGAAAACAAGACTGTGGAAGGGAATTCCAAGTTCAGAGGTGCGAAGGAAGAAACTGGTACTGTAAAGTGCTTTACATTTAGGAGGTTGCACAATATATTGATGAGAACTGGATGCAAGTCTAGTTGATCGCTGATAAGTTCTTAAAGGAAGAACCAGAGAAGAGAGCTCAGCTGAACAATGTCCATGAAAATACTTATAGAAAAAATACAAGGAAGCCACACGACGACGATGAGAGAGTGAATCCAATTTAGAAGATAGATCAGGATGAATAGCATTAGTTAAATTATGTAAGATTTTAAGTAAGAGACACTTTTTCAGCGATGTTAAGTTCACCTTATTAAAAGACCCTTCTGTATTATATGCGAGATTAGCTGGCTTCAGTTTTAGATTAAAACAAAGTACAAGATAGTCTTAAAATCTATAAACGTAGTAAATATAAAGGTCTTAGATGTGGAGGAAAATTTATAACAAATAGTATTTTAGTCAAGTCAGTGTTACCATACTTAATGAAGTGAGCACTGAAAAGCTAATTGAAAATAATTATCAAGCGTAAAAAAAATTAATTACTGGTTAATATTATTAAAATAATTCTTATACGTACGGAAATAACTCCAGACATATTTCAGTCTTATCATAGCTCTTCAACGAAGCCTAGATTTCATAATACTCGCCAAAATAGTAATAAGATAATACCTAAGTAGATGTACAATATTATACATGAGAAGGTGTGGACCAGAAAATAAATTCTAGACCATAATTACTCAGAGACATCTTCCACATGAAAAGCAATAATTAAGTTAGTGCTTTGCAAATAATCGAGTGGATATTATAATGACAAGTCGAGTATTGGAGTCAATTGTTTCCACTAACCTACCTCCCAAACTGTTGGCCTTTTGCTTAAATCAGAAACTATTAATTTCGTTATCACAAATCATGCAATGTCCCGAACAGAAAGGACAGAGAGGCAGTTATATTGAAATATTCACCAATGACTTGCAAATGTTGTTTTCAAAGGCAAAAATGTATAATTGAAAATGAAATTGAAGAATTAGCGTTCTGGCTTTTAAAACGAACATCGCATTTACCCTCATCAGCGCTCAATGCTGAACTTGTAGATGAATCAGAAAATGGAAATTATCCATTGTAACTTATAATTCTTAGTTTTCGATGAATGCGTTTAAAAAATAGCGAAGAGCAATAGTGCGCTTGAATATCATAATTAAAGGAATTAGAGAAAGTAGTGGTAAGTTGCTCACTGAAAATGAAAATATGACCAACCAAAGGCCTGTAGTTGTGTATTGGGAAGTTATGAGACATATCTATCTTTAATCGTTCATCTTTTACTTGTTTCAGTCGTTAGACTGCGGCTAAGCTGGAGCACCGCCTCGAGGGATTTTTAGTCGAACGAATCGATCCCAGGACGTTTTTAAAGGGCTGGTATTTATTCTATCAGTGTCTTTTACCGAACTTTTAAGTTACGGGGACGCAAACAAGCTAACACCAGTTGTCAAGCGGTGCAGTGGGGGACAAACAAAGTAACAACACACGCGTGCATGCACGCACACACACATACACACACGCATACATACATACACACACATATACGACGGGCTTCTTTCAGTTTCCGTCTCTTAAATCCACTCACAAGTCTTTGGTCGACCTCAGGCTAGAGTCGAAAACACTTACTCAAGGTACCACACACTAGGACTGAACCCGGAACCATGTGATTGAAGAGAAAATTTCTTACCACACAGCCACGCTAAATCTTTAAAAACTAACAGTAAGCTTTTAAAAAAATGCGAAAGGATGATCACAGAATACCTTTCAATCAGAGGTCTACACATCTTCTAATTCCACCGAGGTTGATTTTTCGTTCCAGCTTTTAGGATCGATAATAACAATCATAATCACCAATCAATTTAATTGACTGTACCCTCACCACCACAAAAATATTTGGTCTTGTGCCAGTATCAGAAAACTTTATTAAATCTTTTCTACTCTACGTACAAGGCCTGCAATTTTGGGGGAGGGGGCCAGTCGATCACATCGACCCCAGTTACGCAACTGGCACTTAATTTATCGATCTCGAAAGGATGAAAGGCAAAGTTGACCTCGGTGGAATTTGAACTCAGAACGTAAAGACAGATGAAATACCACTAAGCATTTCGCCCGGCGTGCTAACGTTTCTTATTTCTCTATTACCCGCAAGGGGCTAAACATAGAGGGGACAAACAAGGACAGACAAAGGGATTAAGTCGATTACATCGACCCCAGTGCGTAACTGGTACTTAATTTATCGACCCCGAAAGGATGAAAGGCAAAGTCGACCTCGGCGGAATTTGAACTGCTACGGCAGACGAAATTCCACTAAGCATTTAGCCCGGCTTACTAACGTTTCTGCCAGCTCACCGCCTTAGAAAAGTTTATTAATGACAATACATAGATCCAAAATATTTATATTCTCGACTCACCTCTAATTTACAAATTCTTTCGTCCGTCCGACTGACTGCCCGAATACCTCCTCGCAATTTGTCTGTTTGTTTGTGTACCTATAACTTCCTATTTTAAACTCATCTAAAAGTGCCAAGGTAAAAGTACATTAAGATAATTTGACGAAAATATCTGAAGGCTATGCAAAACAAAACTTCCTGTACCGCTAGTGTTATATATAAATCACCTTGAAACAACCAAGATAGCGGTGTATGTATCTATATATGAATCTGCGTATGTGTAGTAAACATATTCAGGAGGTAAATCCATATGCTTGTAAGTTTTCCATACTCATGAAACTGACGGGCGATAGTAAATTATTAACTAGATGCTTCAGATATTTTAATGGGTTCGTCAGGACAGCATCCAAGATTTCGGTGACTGGTGAGAGGAAGGAACGAATGCATTGTCAGGTTAGAAATTTGTACACTTTAGATAGTTAGGATGTTTGGAACAGGTTGCAGCTTGCTAAAATCACTCAAGGGTGACACGGTGATATTCACCTGAGTAATTAATTCTACCACAGGTGTCTACACAGTTGCTGACATCTAGTTTTCATTCAAAAAGTTTTGGCTAACCTGAGTTCATGGTTGAAGACAGTTATCCAAGATACTACGCAGTGGAATCTAATCTTTATCACACAACCATGTCTTGCACCCGTGGATTTGAGGAGCACTTTCAGTACATACTGAAAACATCTCGCTTCACCACCGCTGTTCATTATGGACATCATGGCTGGAATGAATACCACAACTTCAAATTTTTTGTGTAATCGCCAGAAGTATATATTTACAAATATGATCTTCATTAAAAGTCTAATTTAGAGAAGCTTTCCCGAGAATGATGCTTACTGGTTACATTATAACAGAAAAAAAAGTATACAGTTATGTACCTAGCTCTCAATGTCTCAGAATGTGACAGTTAAAATAGTCATCAATTTGCCATCGATTATAACTAGAAGTATAACTGATACCAATCAGACAGGGTTCGATCCTATTGCACGGCACGGCACCCTGGGCAAGTGTTCATCTATCCTAGCCTCGGCCTGACCAAAGATTTGTAATTGAAATTTGGGCAACAGAAGTTGTGCTGAAAACTGGTATGTGCGTATGAGTGCGTTTGTGTGTGAGTGTGTGTGTGTGTGTATGTGTGTGTGTGCGTGTGTGTGTGTGCATTTGTGCGTGCGTGAGAAAGTGAGAGATAGAGAGAGGGAGTGTGTGTGTATATGTGCGTGGTGGGTGTGAATATGCATGTATATGTGTGCAAGGTGTATTCCAGAAGATTTGAGTGTGTTTTAGATGAGACAGTTATGACTGTCCTAGATTGTTGTAAGTTTTGTATATTATTATTATACATCTAACAAGTTGATCTGCCAACTTTTTTTCATATCTGATGGAAGGAAATGTCTCTAACACCACTGCTTGTCACAGCTGACTCGTCTGCAGAAAGCAGTTGGAGGATAAAGGCAATATGGAAGTTTGCTATGCAATAAAGTTTTGAGTTACCCTTGGAAAAAACGTTATGAAATGCTCCAGACTGCATATCGAGTAACTTGTATGAGCTGGGTATCTGATTTTCGCGGGACAAGAGATTTAAGGATAGCAGCGAGGATGGCGGTCATTGTCACCCGTTAGCGATGTAAACAAGGGTGCTCATATGCACCCAAAAAACCATACGAGAGGTTCTCCCACGTTTAATATCACAGTATTGTGTGTTCTAACGCAGCAGACACTTTTAAGTGAGAATAAATTTTGCCCTTTCGTATTAATACAGCTTCTGTCATTTTCATTATTTCTCCTATATATACAGGTGTGTGTGTGTGTGTATATATATATATATATGGCTGTGTGGTAAGAGCTTGCTTCCCACCCACATGGTATGGCTGTGTGGTAAGAGCTTGCTTCCCACCCACATGGTTCTGGATTCAGTCTCACCACCTGGCACCTATATATATATAAACGACCACGCATATATATACATACATACATACATAT
>NC_068981.1:34338099-34341306 GCF_001194135.2 Octopus bimaculoides
TTTTTTTTTTTATCTTTTATTTGTTCCTGTCATTAGACTGCGGCCATACTCCTGCTGCACCTGGTAGAATTTTAGTCAAATGGCTCGACCCCAGTACTGGTTTTCTTCTTGTTTTTTTTTTTAACCTGTTACTTATTCCATTGGTTCTCTTTTGACGAACCACTATATTTGAAAAGTTTCCTCCTACTTTTTTGAATTGCAAAATCTTTGATCAGATCCTCAAAATTAATCTTAAGTAACACATCCGCATCTATACTTAGTAGAGATAAAGGCATCCCGAATATTACTTTACGAAGTTTAAAGTGATTTCTTTTGTGTCGTAAACCATTTACCATTTCTGTGGTGCCCCCACCCCACTTCTATTGATGCCCTAAGCACATGCTTATTTTGCTTAATGGTTAATCCAGCGCTGCGTCTACCAAATCGATTCACAAAGCATTAGTCTGCGCGAGACTATAGCATATAACCCCTTGCTCAAGTTGCTGTGCAGTGGGACTGAACCCAAGGCGAGTTTCTTACGCACTGCGCCTAAAAAAAAGAATAAATCATTTTATGAAAGAGACTTCCCTAAGTGATTAACAGTAAGGAACATGCTGCCCCAATCTTTCGATGCCTTAATCATCGTACTACAAAGACTCAAGGCTTATTGTAACAGCATGTCTGTCGCTTGGAAGTCGCTATTTTTATCTTTTGTATATATTAGTCTTAGCGTAGTTACATGATCTTTGTTTACAACACTGTCGAGCAGTCAGTTGACACGGCCTCCTTATATATAACACTAGACCAGCAGTCAACGGGTGAGTCTCCACGTGTTGTTGTTAGCTCCCCGACCTGCTAAATCTCTCTCTAACCTAACTCCTTTCTACCGTCTGAAGAAGAGAAAGGCATAATGATGGATGATGCAGTAATATAATATGCATGACTTGTGTCTGAAAAAAAAAAAAAAAAAAAATGTGACGGTTGGATATGGAAAATATTCAGAGGTGCCGATATGGCTGTGTGGTTAAGAAGCTCGCTTTGCAACCACGTAGTCTCGGGTTCAATCGTCCAGCGCGGCACCTTGAGCAAGTGTCCTCTATAGTCCCAGACTGATTAATGCCTTGTTGATGAATTTGATAGGCGGAAACTGTGTGAAACCCGTCGTAACGTGTGTGTGCGTGTGTGTCCATGCGTGTGTGTCCATGCGTGTGCATCCATGCGTGTGTGTCCATGCATGTGTGTGAGTGTGTGCGTGTGTCTTTGTGTTTGATTTTTTCCGGCTACTATTTAACAACCGTGTTGGTTTGTTTACGTCTCTGTAATTTAAAGGTTCAGCAAAGGACGATGATAGCATAAAAAAAAAAGAAAAAAAGAAAAGAAAAGTAGTGGGATCGATTTCGACTAAACCCTTCGAGGCGGTGCTCTAGCATGGCCGCAATCCTATGACTGAAACATGTAAAAAAATAAAAAGATCCGCCCAGCCAGCGCTTACCTAGAGCTTAACAGTTGCAGCCGCAATGCTTCGCTACAATGACATATACGTTGTTGTTTGTAGATATTGACCGTTCCACAGGTTATAATAAACTGAGTCGGATTCTCAGTAATGGAGAGGAAAAGAGTTATATGTATGTGTATATTTAATACTTGATGCTGCCTAGCGTAGGTCAACCTTGATTAAATAAGCCTATGATCAATGACAATCCAATCCAGATGTGGCCAACCAATCTTGTTTTTACGCATAGTATATCCTGTAGAAATTTCACTGAAGAGGTTCTGCGTTCTGGTTATCAGATATCGCCTAGCTCAATTCTGGTTACGTTTAATACGTAGTTGTCTGCTACCTGATCTCGGCATTTCGGGAGGTAGGGGTGATACGTTAGCCTGATTGATTGCTACTTCTAATAGGTAAAACCACCATGCAAAGTATCTCCTTTGGGTTTTCATTTAATGGAATTATTGTTAGAAATAGCAGCTAAATCTTAAACTACACCACAACGTCAAAAAGAACAAAACGGATGAAAAATTGTGCTGCGGCACTAATTGTAAACAAAGTTTGGTGATGGGGAAAGAATTAGTTGCCACCTTTTTCATTTATCCAACTCTATATTCGTCTTTTTGTTCCTTTTTAAGATGTTACGGTGTAGCTTAAGGAAGATTTGTTTGTTATTCTTGCAGGTTGAGAAACCACGCAAAGGCTTCGTATGTGCTGATCTGCGTTACCATGGAGATCAGCATAAACAATAATATCAACAATGGACGCTTTCGATTGGCTATAATTGTATAATTTTCAATGCTTATAACGTTTTTAGTATTTATTTCTAGCAAAAAAAAACCAGTTAATGCAATTTTATTCAACATACAAAATTACACGTCAACTATATTTAAAAAAAAATAATTGGTGAAAATTTGAAAAACTTCAAGTGGTTGGAAGAAACTTAGCAAGAACTGTCCTGGGGGCATACGGCTTTGTTGTTGGTATTACCACTATTCATGCGACACCTGTGGTTGTTGCTATAGTTATGATAATGGTGAGAGTGGAGGTGGTAGTGGTAGGAATGATGAGAGTTGTGATGATGGTGACAAGAATAGTGTTATTAGTGGTGGTGGTGATGGCGATGTTGTGCCAGCGATGGTGGTAATATTGTTGAGAGTAGCGGTGGTGGTAGTGGTGGTAGTGGTAGGAGTCCTTGTGATGATGGCGATAAGTGTGGCGTTGACGGAAAGGGTGGTAATGGTTGTGACGTCAGTGATATTTGTTTTTGTAAAAGATGGCTCAGTAACACGCTTCGCGTTGAAAGCATTTGAAGGATTGGCTGTAATTTTTTGTGTTACTCTAAAGATGATATGACAAAGAAGTCAAACTAAGAGTTTAGAATGTAGGAAAGGGAGAGGAGGGAAGGAGAAGAAAGAGCGAGAGAAGAATGTGAGACAGAGAGACCTTCAGAAAAAGGAGACACATTGGTCTGTAAAAACAACAATATTCAAGAATTTTGTTTGTATTGAGTTATATTATGCTTATTACTGTTTTGTTGTTGGCACTCCGTTGCTTACGACGTCGAGGGTTCCAGTTGATCCGATCAACGGAACAGCCCGCTCGTGAAATTAACGTGCAAGTGGCTGAACACTCCACAGCCACGTGTACCCTTAACGTAGTTCTCGGAGATATTCAGCGTGACACAGTGTGACAAGGCTGACCCTTTGAATTACAGGCACAACAGAAACAGGAAG
>NC_068981.1:34341660-34342295 GCF_001194135.2 Octopus bimaculoides
GCAGGATATTTCCTTGCAGTGTATTTTCATCAAATAATTTTACGTTTGAGGGTTAACCTTCTCTTACCGGATCGATAAAATATTAGGTTGTCCGGAAAGTTCGTGCCGATTTTTAAAGGAAAGAAAAAGGTCAATAAATACTTGCCATTACATTTTTAATTAACCAAATATGAACCATTTTGTTGCGCAATGCGTCTCCATCTTTCCTTTAACTTGAAAATACCCTCTTCCCAGAATTGAGGTGGTTTCATGGCAAATAATTCGAAAGGTAAGCTACTATAAATCGGCATGAACTTTCCGGACAGCCCATTAGTAAAGGCGCAGGCGTTGCTGTGTGGTAGGAAGTTTGCCTGGCAACCATATGGTTCCGAGATCAGTCCCACTGCGTGGCATCTTCGGTAAGTGTCTTCTATTATAATTTCGGGTCGATCAAAGGCTTGTGAGTGGATTTGGGGATCTTTCTGATTTGGCGGGCGCCACTTGTTTTCTTAACGAAACATTTTCAAACTTGGGACACTGGTAGAATGTGTCATATAAAACATCTTTTACGCTTAGTGTTATTGAGAAAATTTTATCTTTTTAAAGTTATTTCGTGTTAAAATTGTTGTATTTCGGTAATTTCAACCAATCACTGA
>NC_068981.1:34343107-34347269 GCF_001194135.2 Octopus bimaculoides
TGCAGTTTCGGCCGGTTAGACTCGAGACTGCTCCAATCTGGCTGGCCCCAAGAAAATTTAAGCCAAGAGTACTAGATTCCTTGGAAGAAAGCAAGCGAACGTATACAAAAACAAGGACGAAAGAAACGGAGAAATGGTACACAATTACAAATACAAGCAACCGGTCATTAACAACAAGTGTCTTTCGACTAAGGACAATACACACATAGGACGAGCTTGCGTCCACCAAATTCACTCACGAGGTATTATTCAGCCCGGTGTTATACTAAAAGACACTTGACAAAGATGTCGAAGTGTGGTATTGAACTCGAAACCGCATATGAAAATTGTCTTTTCTTTCTTTCTTTCTTTCTTTCTTTCTTTCTGTTTACGTGCGATATTCAGTACTTCATTCCTTAACTAATCGAAATTCAAGCTACTGGCCCATTTCAGTTATTTCCCTTTGCTTATTCTTCTTTGCTTATTCTTCTTACTTTCTGAAAATTATTCGTAATTGCTTTTGTCTATAATAAAACAAGCCAAATTAAGCCAGATTAAACCAAATATGCAAAGTTATCCCTTGCTTGCAAAAACATGGCATTGCATCTCCTAAGCATGTAAATTCAGTTCGAAACATTCTTCTTCTTTGTTACTTTTTTTTTTTTTGGTAACTGTTGCTGTCATCTATACCATTATTATCGCTTCTGATGTTTTTAATGATGATGTTGATGATGATGATGATGATGATGACGATGACGAATATGATGATGATGATGATATTAATCCTGGTCGTAAAGGTTATGTCGATATTTCGATATTGGTAGTAAGATGGATAGACGATTATGATTACGATGATGATGAAGTTGATGATGGATGGGTGGGTGGGTGTCGGAGGATCATGCTGGTCGTAATTGCAGTGGTGGTTGTAGTTGATACTGGTGGTGATGGTAGTAATAGTCGTTGATGATGATGATGATGATGTGATGGTAGTGTGTGTCTGTGTGGGAGGGTGATGATGATGATGATGACGACGACGTCGGCGACGGTGATACTGAAGTGGGTTGGAAAAGATTATGATGATAATCACCGTTGTAGTGGTTGCGGTGATGATGATGGTGATGATGATGACGATGATGATGATGACGATGATGATAATGATGATGATGACGATGATGATGATGATGATGATGACGATGATGATGACGATGATGATGACGATGATGATGATGATGATGATGATGATGATGATGACGATGATGGTGATGATGGTGACGACGACGCTGATGATGATGAGGAGGATGGTAAAGATTATGGTGATGATGATAACGGCTTATGAGCGCGATAATGATGATTATTACAGTGATGACGTGAATGATGATGATGATGATGATGATGATGATTATGGTGTGTCTCGCAGACAGCATGATACTTTTGTTTTTTTATTTTTGATTTATAAATTTTTTTTCTTTTTTTTTTCTATTTTGTTTGTTCTGACAGTTGTAGGAAACGAGTGGGACTGTACACGTAGGCGTCTCATGTCACTTAGTCTAGTCTGTGTTTCATACAACCTTCAACACCATCCTTCACTTTGTCGGTGTTCTGTTTCTCCACACACCCCACACTCACTTAGTCTGGCCTATGTTTCTCCTGCCCCTCCCTCCCCCCGCCGATCTCTACCATTTATCCCCACCCCCACCCACTATCCAACCACCATCACCACTTTTCACAGTACCAATCCCTAACCGCCACTGCTAACAACCATCGCCACCACCATCGCCACCAACACCCCCTTCTGTCTCTCAGCACCAACACTTTTATCGCTAACTCGAAAGACCACTGCCAATTCTAATCGAGCCAATGAAAGAGGTTCAAATGGGTCGCTCGGGGTTGTAGAAATAGCAGCAAAATTTCGCTCAAATTGAAATCTTTTTATCTTTTAATTGTTTCAGTCATTTGACTGTGGCCATGCTGGGGCACCGCCTTCAAGGGTTTTTTTAGTCGAACAAATCGACCGCAGAACTTATGTTTTTAAAGCTTACTACTTATTCTATCGGTTCCTTTTGCCGAATCGCTAAGTTATGGAGACGTAAACAACCAGCACCGGTTGGAGGGGGCCAAACAGACACAAAGTCATGCACACATACCATCTGGTTCATAACTGATGAAGAATTATCTGTCTCCCGTCCGGTTGTACACTCAGCATACGTTAGACGTTTTTTACCTGTCGTTTGTTTATTTACAATACATTTTTTTCATTTCTTACATATACATGTAAGGCGGCGAGCTGGCAGAACCGTTAGCACGCCGGGCGAAATGCTTAGCGGTATTTCATCTGCCGTTACGTTCTGAGTTCAAATTCCGCCGCGGTCGACTTTGCCTTTCATCGTTTCGAGGTCGATGAAATAAGTACCAGTTACGCACTGGGATCGATATAATCGACTTAATCTGTTTGTCTGTCCTTGTTTGTTCCCTCTGTGTGTAGACCCTTGTGGGCAGTAAAGAAATAAGAAACGTTAGCACGCCGGGCGAAATGCTTAGTGGTATTTCGTCCGTCTCAACGTTCTGAGTTCAAATTCCACCGAGGTCGACTTTGCCTTTCATCCTTTCAGGGTCGATAAATTAAGTACTGGTGTCGATCTAATCTACTGGACCCCTCCTTCAAAATGTCAGGCCTTGTGCCTAGAGTAGAGAAGATTATATATACATGTACATATATACATATATATACATACACACACACACACACACACATATAAATATGCGTTTATTTCAGTCATTTTAATTCAGTCGTTTTGCTATTAACATATTAAGTAATATAAATCTAGCTAAAAGGGGGCGAATAACGTTGAAGGGTTTCTGGAGTAACGTTACTCGACAGTTTGCGTAGCTCAGAGATCAGGATGTCTCACCGGGTCGAGTCGTTTCTTCTCCGTATTGAAGGAGTCACGGCTCCTGTGTTAGGAACATGTGATTAAAATGTTGCAGGAAAGAATCACAAGACTAATTTTTCAGGCCGAGCAAATGGGCAACAGACCCAGGGTTAGGTTAGGCTAAGGACGAGATAGTTGGATAATCTCTATAATCTCAGTTGGTCATGCTTGAGAATCCAACCAGAAGTGTAATGAAGGTTACTTCAGATAAGCACTTATGGAGCAGGTGTTTAAAGACTCTCCTCCCACGACTCTCCCCAAGACTCTCCCCAAGACTCTCCCCCAAGACTCTCCTCCAAGACTCTCCCCTAAGACTCTCACCCAAGACTCTCCTCCAAGACTCTCTCCAAAACTCTCCCCAAGACTCTCCTCCAAGACTCTCTCCCAAGACTCTCCTCCAAGACTCTCCCCCAAGACTCTCCCAGGAATTTTGGGTGGAGAAAATGTGTGGATAGATTTTTTTTTTGTTTGTTTTTTAATCGATGACCAATTTCATCAAATTTCTCACTGGAATCTTGGAATTTACCCCTAGTTAAAAACATTTTAGTGTAGATTGATGCAAAATGAAAAGCCATTGGCTCCTGATATCAAAAATCACCACCACTAGCACCCCCACACACCACCACCACCAACAACAACAACAATACCATCAACCGCTACTTACAATTGGACGTGCTAGAAATAACAACCAAATCTCTCTCAAATCATACTCTAACGTCTTTAACATAGGAAAGACACGTTAGATAATGTTAACCTAGATATATCTAGAAAACAAAAAAGTTTGAAAAGGGAATGACACGTTATCAGTCTGGTGGCAACAGCTGGAACAACGGTGGAAACGAGGAAAAGTCAAAACAGAAAAACAAAACACATTGACACGTAATGGGGACTATACAACAGCGACGATTATGTAGTGTACCATCACCTCCACTACAGCTACCACCACTACCAACTAACTACACCACCACCACCAACACATTCACTACCGCCACCACCACCACCACTACCATCGTTATCATCAAAATGATTATACTACTACTACTACTACTACTACTACTACTACTACTACTACTACTATTACCACCACCACCACAACAACAACAACTACTACTACTACTACTACTACTACTACTACTACTACTACTACTACTACTACTGCCATCGCCAGCTCAACAAAGACAGTGCAGTGTGGTTAGGGAAATTTAGTTATTTCCAAAAGGACGGGTGCTACTGGAAAAGTTCCCTTACCAACA
>NC_068981.1:34348523-34349110 GCF_001194135.2 Octopus bimaculoides
CCTCAGATTAATAAACACATCGATTGGACTACATTTATAGCTTATTTTTTAATACAAAGCATGACATAAGAAATAGGTGACATAACATATCTTACGGCCGTTTCTGACCCGTCGCATTTATTTGTAGACAGCATTTTAAGCAACGGATCGGAAACGACTGTAAGATATGTTACGTCAACTATTTCTTATGTCATGCTTTGTATTAAAAAATAAGCTATAAATGTGGTCCAATCGATGTTTTTGTTAATCTGAGGTTTTCTCCATTTTCTGATTATTTGCATTGGTTCCTGACAAACTCTTGTTTATCCTTTTGTTACCTGCACTCTATGTGCATAGTATGCCTGCACACCAATGCCCGGTGATGACACGGGTAAAGAATACCGATAGTATATACGGATATTTTATCCCTTATTCGGTTATTATAACCGCTAACTCTGTTTGCACACACACACACACACACACACACATATATATATACATACATATTCCTATGGCTGTAAGGGCTTTTCTGGCAATGTAGGTGCTACCCTGCGCCCTCAGTCACAACTAGTATATATATATATATATATGTGTGTGAGTGTGTGCGT
>NC_068981.1:34349120-34350126 GCF_001194135.2 Octopus bimaculoides
GTGTGTGTGTGTGTGTGTGTGTGTGTGTGTGTGTGTGTGTGTGTGTGTGTGTGTGTGTGTGTGTGTGTGCGTCTGTAGGATCAAAACGGTTGATTTTTGTTATTACATGCTTAACATGAACAGCATAGACATAGGAAAATCAGTATTTCAATGGTAAATTTCATATAGCTAGGGCAATGACTTTGAAGTTTTGTCTTAGTCACTTTCACCAGACTGTAGAGTAATTTTACCTTGTATATGTTTTTGATGCACGTTGTGGGTGGAGCAATGTGGTCGAAAGAGCTAATTTTATGTAAAGCTTGAGTGAGTGAGAGAAAAAAGTAGAATATATGTGTACGAGTGTGACTGTAGGTATATATGAATTTGTCCCTTAAAAGACAGATATGTTGAAAGCAAACATAAAATAGAATACTGTTGCAAATGCTCGAGTGTACAGCTGCGCGATAGCAGCTGTTACATCTATTTAACCGAAAACCTAAGATCTTGACATTGTCGGGAATAGAGAGAACTAATTTTTTTCCTTGTTTTCGTGTAAAGGAATAAAAACTGTAAGCATTCGAAAATAATCTTGAGGTCATAGTTCTAATTGCAAACTAGTTAAATCTAAAACCATAACTTGCGATACTAAAATATTTGATACAAAAAATTTAACCCAAAATGTGAATCACTTTATTAAGTGAAGCAATGTCGTCTCCTATTAAGAGAAACATGTCTTGTTTAGAAGACTTCTGAGAATATTTCCACACGTGAATGATTGAGTAGTTTATGTGCACCACGTGATCTGCTGTCAACAAATGAAATAACGTGTGCCCAAAGTAACCATTGGTTCTACGATTTTTTTCTCATATAGATCTGCACTTGCAGCCAGAGTAATCGAGAAACTATAAAAATTCTGCCGAATAAATATAAATATACTCTACTGCTTGTGTGGAGTACTTTTTCCCTGTTTGTTAAAAACAATGTGTATTATATATATATATATATATATATATATATATATATATAT
>NC_068981.1:34351026-34357927 GCF_001194135.2 Octopus bimaculoides
TATGTATGTATGTGACCGCAGCCACTTGGCTGAAACACATAAATAAATAAATAAATAAATAAATATATGTATGTATGTATGTATGTATGTATGTGTGTATGTATATATATATATATATATATATATATATATAAAAGACCTACTGACGATACCGACCTACTTTACGCTTTCTACCATAAACAAGTTGGTGTTTGTTCATTTGTTTTATTATTAGTTATATTTTCTTTTTACTTAATTTCTCTTTTTTCTATCATTATTTTTTACTCTTTTTTTCGTTTTTTGGAGTATGTATGTATATGTGTGTGGGTGCTATTTTTTGTTATGTTTTTGCATTTATTTCTTATTATTTTTATTGCATTTTTTTGTTATTTTTGTTGTTGTTGTTGTTGTTGCTTCCCTTTACTACCTCGAGGTCAGTAAACAGGTTGGTGATAAGGAGAGGAACGAAATAGATAGATTGAAAGAGCGAGAGAGAGAGGGAAATTGAGAGAAGATTGTAGGGCAAAGAAACGAAGCGGAGACCTGTGATAGTAACTAAGCAAAAGAGAGAGGTGTGGAGAGAGAGAAAGAGAGACAGACAGACTATGGTTGAGAGTGAACACAAGAGAAGGGACTGATGTAAAAGACTATACGTGTGTGTGTGTGTGTGTGTGTGTGTGTGTGTGTGTGTTTATAACCATATCAGTAAAAGAATGTCCCCTTAGACGACAGAAACTAAAACAAATAAAAGCAGGACATGAAGACAGACAACAACAACAACAACAACAACTATAATAATAATAATAATAATAATAATAATAATAATAATAATAATAATAATAATAAGGATAATAATAATAATAATAATAATAATAATAATAATAATAATAATAATAATAATAATAATAATAAACGTAAAAATACAAAACTGCTGTGACAGAAAAAGTAAACCAATGAAGTAAAACAGAAAAAAATGCAAAAACTATATAAATATATAAAAACAAAGGAAACAAGGGGAAAAAAATTAAACTAACTCACAACATAGTTCTGTCATGTGACCGAATACTGGGTTTTTGATTCGCTTCTGACATACATTCCTAGCAGTAGGGCTTGGTAATTACCTCCAGATTTCCTTCTTTTAATTATAGTTCTTTCCTTTCTTTTTTACTTTTTTAAATAATTCTCTCTTTTTTTTTATTTATTTGTTTCTGTCATTCGATTGTGACCCTGTTGGTTGCGTCGAACAAATAAATCGACTTCAGTCTGTTACTTATTGTGTTGGTCTCTTTTGCCAAACCACTATGTTACAGGGACGTTAGCAGACCAACACCGGTTGTCAAGCGGTAATTGGAGACAAACACTCACACGCACACATATACACATACACATACACACACACACACACACGCACACACATATGTATAACATAGGAACAAGCAACGGATTTTTTTGTTTTGCCTCATAAAAACAACCGATGAAACAATTGTAACAACAATGAAAACACATTCATTATTCTTTTACGCTACACTGACATCCGATGAAACAATTGTAACATAAAAACATCCGATGAAACAATTGTATTTCATAAAAACATCCGATGAAACAATTGTAACAACAATGAAAACATATTCATTATTCTTTTACGCCACACTGACAGTTCCACTTTTCATTGATAATTTGGAATACTATTAGAGCTACGGATTACCCAACAACATTGAATGTACTTCATTGCTACCTTCTGTGCCTGGACAATGGATTGCTTCATTAGCTGCTCGCATAATTCTTATTTCTTTAATACCCACAAGGGGCTATACACAGAGAGGACAAACAAGGATAGACAAACGGATTAAGTCGATTATATCGACCCCAGTGCGTAACTGGTACTTATTTAATCGACCCCGAAAGGATGAAAGGCAAAGTCGACCTCGGCGGAATTTGAACTCAGAACGTAGCGGCAGATGAAATACCGCTAAGAATTTTGCCCTGCGTGCTAACGTTTCTGCCAGCTCGCCGCCTTTTCTTTCTTTTCTGCTCGCATAATTCTGTCTAGCCAATTAGTGGCGTGATTCACGTTGATATGTCTCCATCCTTTACTGATCCATTATAGTTGGATATATCCCGTAGCCGACCAGTCGCAATTTTTTTGTCTCTCCGTTCTCCGAGACATTTTCTAAGCGTTACCCACTATTCTCGTCTCCTTGGCCACAAGGCCGTATTTTGTTCGACTGTCTGACCTTGCCCACCGTACCAAACCACACTCAGAGTCTTTATGATCATTTTGTTTTGTTTTGTCTGCTCACGTCCCTAATTCTCCGCAAGAAAACTCTTTTTGCGGGCACCGCCAATTGGGAAGCGTTCAGTGTTATCGTTAAAGGTGCGAAACTGAATATTACCAATTGGTTGATAACTGATGAAGAATTACGGACCTTCTGTTTGTTTCCCGTACGTTTTTACATTCAGTATACGTTATGTCGTTTGTTTATTTACCATACAGTTTTTCATTTATTAGTAATGGAACGCAACACACACCAAATCCGTATTAACAAGTTCATACGCACACACACACGCACACACAAACACACACACACACACACACACACACACACACACACACACACACACACACACACACACACACACACACACACACACACACACACACACACACACACACACACACATATATATATATAATGTCGGTAGGGTAAAATCCAAGCTGAGTCCTATTATTTGATTCTCTGTACGAAGAACCTCTAATAGAAAATCTGTTACATCTTTATCCAACATGTACAACTTTGTGATTCCTATTAGCAAATGAAACATATGTAATGGTGAATAAATAATACTAAAAACCTTTCAAACTCCCTATACATATATACATACATATTTATACACACACACACACACACATACACACACACGCACACACACATATATATACATACATACACACATATACATATCGGAAGTTCCACACTGAATCATAATATCATTTTCTGTTACATAACGTTGTTACATTTTGATTACAGCCAGCATGTCTATTTACCGTACCTTTTTATCTTTTACTTGTTTTAGTCATTAGACTGTAGCCATGCTGGAGCACCGCCTTGTAAAATTTTTAGTTGAATGAATCGACCTCAGTACTTATTTCATTTTTGGACTGTACTTATTTTTATCGGTCTATTTTGCCGAACCGTTAATTTATGGAGACGTAAACACACTAACACCGGTCGTCATGGGTGGTGGGGGACAAACACAAAGCCGTCGTGTATGTATGTATATACATACATACACACACACACACACACATATATATATATATATATATATATATATATAAAGAAACCCGTCGTATATATATTTATCTTTCAGTTTCCGTCTATCAAATCCACTAAAAAGGATTTAGTTGGCTCAAGGCTATAGGAAAAGACACTCGCCTATGGTGCCACGCAGTAGAACTGAACCCGGAACCATGTGGTGGGGGAAGCAAACTTCTTACCAGACAGCCACTCCATCAAGTTCTAAGAAATCTTTCAATTTACTAATTCTACGATTCATTCATGGCTTTTTATTCTAATGAGCAGTAAACTGAAAACAAATTAAAGAATAACGGTGTCCAGGTATATAAAATTTTTAAAGATATCTTACGATTGTTTTAAAGGATTGCAAATATATCAACAAAAAGCATTGTTGATTTCAGTTTACAAGGTATCGACGTCCGACAAGTTGCAGAACTTAAAATTATAAACGAACACTAGCCCTCCCATCAGTCGTCAAAACAGCTGTTTCATTACGATTGGTTGGCTGCTGAGAGATTTGTAATTATGCGTAGTACCCCGGTCAGTTGAAATGTCAAGGAAAACATCGGCTGATCGTGTTATATTCACGGAAATAATAAATGTTACAATTGTATAAACCACATCCAACATTAGCTTACATCCTTTCAGTTGTATGTCGGTCGAAAATGTTCTCTAGGTATCGTTAGGCGGTGATGGTGTCGATTAAGGATTAACAGCGACTGATGATTATTGGTTGCTGTTGCTTGGCAATGCTTTATGATTAAGGTGGACAAATGAGTTTGGTGAAGGGAAAAGAGGAATAAAAACGGTCGGTGAGGTGAGCGGTCGACGATTTCTTTTGTTGTCTATCAATATTATGATCCGCTTTTCGTGGGTGATCATAGTTTGAACTTTTGTCTACCAGATTATGTTGTACTTGAAACCTAACCTATAGTGACTGTGTTTTCTAAATAAGTAAAGGACTCATCAGAGAACATCTGCGGTTTCTATACAGTCGTTGCGAAAATCATAGTTTTGCTAATACTCTTTTACCCTTTTACTTGTTTCAGTCTTTTGACTGCGGTCATACTGGAGCACCGCCTTTAGTCGAGCAAATCGACCCCGGGACTTATTCTTTGTAAGCCTAGTACTTATTCTATCGGTCTCTTTTTGCCGAACCGCTAAGTGACGGGGACATAAACACACCAGCATTGGTTGTCAAGCAATGTTAGGGGGACAAACACGCACAAACACACACACACGCACACACATATACACATATATACACGACGGGCTTCTTTCAGTTTCTGTCTACCAAATCCACACACAAGACATTGGTCGGCCCAAGGCTATAGTAGAAGACACTTGCCCAAGATGACACGCAATGGGATTGAACCCGGAACCATGTGGTTGGTAAGCAAGCTACTTACCACACAGCCACTCCTGCGCCTAATGATCAAATCAGCTTTAAGAAAAAAATAGGAGCGTTAAAGATAGTTTAGTAACAAGTTTATTGGAACCAAGTTCCTTATTTCTACAAGAATGAGTTTTGAATCTGAGCAATTTTATCGATGAAAATAGAAAACGAATTATCTGTTTCTAAATTTTTGGTACAATATATTTTATAAGTAGGAGAGTTTATAAATGATAAGAAAGTTGGGAGAGTGTTTGTGGACGGATGAGCGAACTTGATGTTGCTCAAAGGGGTACGGAACCAGCATGATGTGGCGGGGATAAACCAGCATATGCTGTCGGGCCCCTGCTGATATTGGGGGTTGCGTTCTATGCCTTGACTCGAGCATAGAACGGGGCTCACCTCTTTGAGCTGGAAAATGAATGGAATGCCTGGTGTGTCTTGTTGTGGCTACCCCTCCTAAAAAAGGGGGGTGGAATATACCTGGGTATATAAAAAAATATAAGTACATTTATTAAATAATTGCCGGGGGATTGAATCCTTATCCTTGTAAACTAACCGACGGAGAAACTGTCGCTTGATCTGGTATAAATAACAACCAAATCTCCCTCAAGTCTCACCGTATCGAAAGATACACTAGATAATGTGGTCCATGAAATACAAAAATAAAAAGTAAAAAACAGGATGGCCATGACTGGAATAACTTTTGTTCCTACGCAATCTAATTTTTTTTATAGCACATATATTGTCCTTGTAAAGTTATTTCCACCATAACTCATGATAATGACAGAACAACATTAGACAATGTAAAAATTTGTTATATGCTACAGAAGCAGTATTAGGTTAAAATAGTCATCCGTGTATCATACTTAATGCAGATACATCACAAAAGGCAAATCAATTGTGTTATTCGTCAAGAGATAATATTTCTTAAGGACGTTCTTTGTTTAAAAAACATAATATATATCAGTAGCAGACGAAAATCGTCCAGCAGTGATGAAGATGCTAGATGCACATTTCTGTTTCGTTGTGCTTTGTTAGTGGCAAGTACTTAATGGAAATTGCATGCTAAGACAAAATCCGTTGCAAATGATATTGGAAAAACAATGAGTGAAATGTATTAAGGGAGAATGATGTTTTCCTGGTTTGGTCCCATTCTTGCTAAGAGACGAAAAAACTAAACTTCCTATGAATTCAATGGCAATCGGTAGGACAAGCACAGAGAAATCGACTCCAGATAAACAACCCAGCGACAACAGATTTCGACAATATGTGTGTGTGTGAGAGAGAGAGAGAGAGAGAGAGAGAGAGAGCACATGTGTGCGCGTGCGTGTTTGGATGAGCAAACGAGAGAACAATACTAAATTCTTGTTTATTTCTTCAATCAAAGTTGCTGATTTACTCCGCGCTACAGAGGTATTTCCGTTTTCACACGTTATTTGTGTGTGTGTATGTGTGTGTGCGTGTGTGTGTGTGTGCGTGTGTGTATAGGGGAGAGTGAAATAAAGAGAAAGAGAGAGAGCAAGAGAGAAAGAGAGATGTCTCGCAAATATAAAACTCTACATGTATTTAACGTAATGGAGCTTAGCAAAAGGCTCAATAAATAGAAAATGGATCAATACTTAGAGCAACAATATGCAAAATTAATTGTCCATTCGTTTAGTCGTCACACACACACACACACACACACACACACACAAACACATCCACACATACATACACACATCCTGCAATAGCAGTTAATTCAATCATCTGCTTCTATTATACGTTTACTCCACTTTTGTTGTCACTCATCGTTGGACAATTTCGGACACTTAAGGATACACATGGAAGATACATTCCATGCGAAGACCGGATTACACTTTGACACTTTTACTTGTTTCAGTCATTTGACTGCGGCCATGCTGGAGCACCGCTTTTAGTCGAGCAAATCGACCCCATGACTTATTCTTTGTAAGCCTAGTACTTATTATATCGGTCTCTTTTGCAGAACCGCTAGAATACAGGGATGTAAACACACCAGCATCGGTTGTCAAGCGATGTTGGGGGGACAAACACAGACACAGAAACACACACACACACATACATATACATATATATACATATATACGACAGGCTTCTTTCAGTTTCCGTCTACCAAATCCACTCACAAGGTTGAATTATCTGTACTATTTTAAGCTTGATACTTACTCTGTCGGTGTCTTTTTGTCGAACTGCTAGTTAAAGTGAC
>NC_068981.1:34358070-34360091 GCF_001194135.2 Octopus bimaculoides
ACACACACACACACACACACACAAACACACACTTACACACACGCACGCACACACATGTTTTTGTAGTTATTATGTAAAGCAGTTTGATTCGGCTAAACCTGGCTCCTTCAGGTCAGATTACCGAATGGAAGATTACAGGAAGTTCAAGATGACTAATAGAAAATGGGCTGCTATTTTATTGGTCAATGCGGATCACATAGTATTTTGTTAGAAGTGAGATCGGCATTTCAGCGACACCAAATACTGTATGAACGAAAATTTCTTCGACCGTGTGTGTATGTAAGCTGGACAGGAAGCTGGTGGCTCCTTGGTGTCTGGTGTGTGTGTGTGTGTGTATGCATGTGTGCGTGTGTGCGTGTGCATGTGTGTGTAAACCAGATGTATGAGTGCATGGATGTGGGTGTGTTATTGGTTGTATGAGTGTGTGTGTGTATGTGTGAGTGTGTCTTTGTGTGTGTGTGTGTGTGTGTGTGTGCGCGTGCGTGCGAACACGCGTGCATTAGTGCCTACTGTATACTCGTGCGCGAATGTATTTAGGATGCAAGAATGTGTGTGTCTGTGTGTATGTGTGAGTGTGTTCGTGCGAAGACGCGTGCGCGAATGTTTAGGATGCAAGTATGGATGTGTGTGCGTAAGTATGTACATTCATTACGTGCGTATTTATATATGTATGTATGTATGTATGTATGTATGTATGTATGTATGTATGTATGTATGTATGTTAGCATGTATATAGTAAGTTCAATATACATCTGCAAATGCAATGCAATACTTAGACACATCGCCAATGTTGTATCTTGGACTCACCAGCTGTTTCGGGTGTTTTACAACATACATCCCCTTCCTGTTCACGCAACATCATACCGACCCCAACCAATCTCCTCTTTCTCAGCAACCTTTACATCGATCTTGCTGGCTCTTCTTCTACTTGATCCTCATCACAAAATACTGCAACTGTATTTATCATCTAGGTAGCTACTGGTTCCCATCCAGAAATAGATCTGTTATGAGCCTGAAGACTTATAAAGCCGGAGATTAATCCTTTTTCCATCACTTATAAGTGACTGAGATTTCAGTACTCCCCCAACACTAAATCGGACGCCGGTACGTTGCAGGGTTAACTTCCTAGTTATTACGGGAACTCATTTGAAACTCCAAATGACTGGAGCGACGTGAAATGAAGTGTTTGGCTTAAGAACACAACACATCACCCGGTCCGGGAATCGAAACAACCAACCTATGATCCTGAGTATAATACTCTAGCCACTAAGCCACGTCTTTCACTGTTCAGAAATAAGTAACATAACACAATATAAACCAGTAATCTCCTAGGGTCGATTTTCTTTATTCTGCTACCTCTGCTCGCTTCATTTTGTTGCCTCATCAAAATTACGCATTATATACAACAACACCGTCAACATCATTATCATTACAACCCTCATGACCACCACCACCGCCGCCGCCGTCGTCGTCATCATCATCGTCGTCGTCATCATCATTGTCGTCGTCATCATCGTCATCATCATCAACATCATCATCACTTTTACATAGTCTCTTTCACTCGTTAACCGCTACTATAATGACCTCTACACCTCTGAGCTGATTGAAATCGTACGATCTCCACGTAAGCATTCCTCCTCCTGTCACCTTTCTTATGTCCACTCCTCCCTCGTACTCCGTACTAATCATTATTCCAAGTTTTTCCTTCTCAGAACATCGACCCTCTAGAAATACCTGCCTGCTCATATCCTTCTCATTGGTTTTGGCGAATAAGCGTTAATGACGTCAATGTTACCAGTTAAGGATGACCAGTGGTTCTCAACCGGGGTCTTTTATGACTCCTGGGGTTCCATATAAGATTTGGTGTGGTATGGGGGGGTCCACGCGCGCAAAATAGTAAATTGGGACCACAGTTCTATATTAAGGGTCCATGATAAAATTTTGCTTTATATGTATCTATTGCAAGAAACAGTTAGATTTCTTTCTCTAATGTTCCAACCTGTTGTTGGCACTCCGTCGCT
>NC_068981.1:34360720-34361945 GCF_001194135.2 Octopus bimaculoides
AAAAAAAAAAGAACGAAAGAAAAAGAAACAAACATTTTCGCACAAAATTTACCTCACTTCTCTTTTTTCAAATAGAAAATATCCATCTTATTTTTCTCGTGTTTCCAAACTGCTTAAGAGAATCGTAATTGTATTTAAAAATCAAAAACAAAAATAAAACAATTTAATTTTTAATTCTATTTAATGCCCTTGATAACTGTTTCGCCAATGTTTCGAGGTTATAAGGTAGCAGCGTATAAAATCGTGTCATTAATTTACTTGTCTTCCGATCCTTGTCTTTTTAATTAACTTGCCATTTCATCCAATAAAAGCTATAGCTTAATTACTGCAGCGCTTAGTCTATTAACGCTTAGCCTCTGACCCAATCTTTCATTTCCGAGCTAACGCCTCTATAGTTATATTATCTATGTATAAATCAAGACAACATGTACAAACTGTTATCTAGATTTTCACTTGTTTATATAGTAATCGTTTACAAATCATTATAGCGTATCTAAATCACAATGGATTAATGACTTTGTTTATAATCTGTGAATTTATTTGTTTTGAAGCTTAATAGAACATGGCTGAAGATAGTTGACTGAGATTTCTTTTTTTATTTAAGACACGTCTTCGTAAGGATAAGTAGTTATTACTTAACTCCAGGCTTGTTCAATTCATCTGACTATGACATAGCTATGATCATTGGAAGAATATAGCATGTTAATCGAGAAAATTTGACTGCAATCTCGAATAAGTCAAACGACTACGTAGGAGCTCCATCTCTAACTCCAAACATCAAAGGTAAGACAAATGCATCAATTCATAACTGTGACACATTTTAGAGATATAATTGACCAACGTGTACTAGAAACTGGTTTGAATAATGCATTACTCTTTTACTTGTTTCAGTCATTTGACTGCGGCCATGCTGGAGCACCGCCTTTATTCGATCAAATCGACCACAGGACTTATTCTTTGGAAGCCTAGTACTTATTCTATCGGTCTCTTTTTGCCGAACCACTAAGTTACGGGGACGTAAACACACCAGCATCGGTTGTCAAGTGATGGTGGGGGGACAAACACGGACACACAAACACACATACATATATACATATATACACACACACAATGAGCTTCTTTCAGTTTCCGTCTACCAAATCCACTCACAAGGCTTTGGTCGGCCCGAGGCTATAGTAGAAGACACTTGCCCAATGTGCCACGCAGTGGGACTGAACCTGGAACC
>NC_068981.1:34363166-34363769 GCF_001194135.2 Octopus bimaculoides
TCCACAGACACGTGTACCCTTAACGTAGTTCTCGGGGATATTCAGCGTGACACAGAGTGTGACAAGGCTGGCCCTTTGAAATACAGGCACAACAGAAACAGGAAGAAAGAGTGAGAGAAAGTTGTGGTGAAAGAGTACAACAGGGTTCGCCACCACCCCCTACCGGAGCCTCGTGGAGCTTTAGGTGTTTTCGCTCAATAAACACTCACAACGCCCGGTCTGGGAATCGAAACCGCGATCCTACGACCGCGAGTCCACTGCCCTAACCACTGGGCCATTGCACCTCCACCAAGACACACATACGCATACACATAAGCGCGCACACACACACTGCTATACACAACGAACATCCATCCATTTTCAGTCTACCAAATTCACTCATACAGTATTGATTGACCCGGAGCTTGTAGTAGATTTGCCCAACATACCGTATTGTAGGACTGAACCCGATACAACAGGGTTGTAAAGGTAGCTTCTTAACCACACAGCCACGTGAGCAATTAATGGATGTTTTAAAACTTTAATTTTAGACTAATATATTTTTCTTTCTCTTTAACAGCTTCTACTATCGCTACTCACCATATATACATATATATATATATA
>NC_068981.1:34363779-34364763 GCF_001194135.2 Octopus bimaculoides
TGGTAAGCAAGCTACTTACCACACAGCCACTCCTGCGCCTATTAGTAAATATTGCTTAATCGGATAAGTAATGATGAGAGACTGCACTTTAGAAGCGTAAAATATATTCTGTGGTTGCATTTAATATAAAATATAGGACACAAGACATTTTAGCACAACCGTTTTGGTGCCGCTTATTTGGCGCTGCAGATTTGACATTGTTTTATTTCAAATAAAACGTTTAAATGTTTTTTTCTCGTTCTCTCCAGCTCTGAAGAATCAAGATTTCTCCAAACTTGATCTAACATTAAGGTAAACGTTAGGTTTATTGTCCGGAGATACGAAGAGAGTCATAGACACGTGTTTCTGACTCAATAGCTGCCATAGTCACGTTCCTTAAATAAGGGAATACAGTTTTGCACATTGTTTGAGTTGATTATTAAACGTTTCCTAATTCTCGTCAGAAGATATTTCAACGTCTCTGATGACAAACATAGCTAAAACACGAGTATTTTGGCAGTTTGTGAAAGGAAGAGAAAGGAACGAAAATATGCGCGTCAATAAGTAAAAGTAAAGGTTTAATATCTGTACCTTTTATGTTATTTCAGTCACTGGACAGCGGCCATGCTGGAGCACATAATCGAAGGGTTTAGTCAATAAACCGACACCAATACCTATTCTTTAAAGCCACGACGAATCACTAATGGAAGAGAGTTTAAATAAACCAACACTGGTTGTGAAGCTGTGGAAGGGGGTCAAGCACAAATACCAAGACACACATGGTTGGCACTCCGTCGGTTACGACGTCGAGGGTTCCACTTGATCCGACCAATGGAACAGCCTGCTCGTGAAATTAACGTGCAAGTGGCTGAGCACTCCACAGACACGTGTACCCTTAACGTAGTTCTCGGGGATATTCAGCGTGACACAGAGTGTGACAAGGCTGGCCCTTTGAAATACAGGCACAACAGAAACAGGAAGAAAGAGTGAGAGAAAGTTGTGGTG
>NC_068981.1:34367033-34370226 GCF_001194135.2 Octopus bimaculoides
ATCAAACATTCTGCTTGAATCAAATTCAAAATTGTTTCCAATTGGATTCGAGCTACAGGTATGCGAAAGACATGAATAAATACATTAAAATGCTTTTTAGCAGATACAATACCATTTTAGACTTGCCTATATCAACCTGTTTCTCTTTTACAACGCATCAAACATGTCAGAACGCACAACCACACCTTCATAAAAGACAGGGAAAATGAACTCAACAACACTAGCTGCTTGATGTTCAGTCTCTGGCACCAGTTTCATACTCAGTGTATGTTTGTGACCCTTTGCATATTTGCATAAGAAGTGCAAGTGGGTGCAGTAACACATGTACGGACTGCTACCAGTTCAGTTTGGTGTGTTTGTTCTTACTGGCGAAGCGGTTGCCGTAACCTTTTGCAATTCCTTAGGTCAATAGCTTCAGTGTTCACAAAGCTAACTCGTGTCTGATTGTGTGAACAGTAATAACCCTCTTCCTCCTTCTCCTTTCCTTTCTTTCGCAACATCATCATCATCGTCGTCGTTGTCGTCTCGTCGTCGTCGTCTCGTCGTCGTCGTCGTCGTCGTCGACGTTGTCGTTGTCATCGTAGTGGTATTCATCATTCTATGAGCCAACAAGCAAGTCTGTAAGCAGCCTCACCACCTAGAAACGCAAGCCAAAAGTCTCACTCAAATGGTATCCAACCACCATCTTTAAAAAAAAAACTCACATTAGTTAATCTTGCCTGGGAACCAGGCGTGATGGTCATGGTTGGTACTCATTTAGGGCTTACATTGAGACAAACAATAACAGTAATACTATAAAGTTAAAGAAGTGATTTTAAATTCTCAATCGCAGAATAATGCTAATAATATAGCCTGAACAGGATAAACTACCCCTACTTGATGGTGAAGTTGATAGTGAGGATATTGTCCATGATGTTAGTGTCGGTGTTGATGGAATGAGGGTGATAAGAGGGTGGACACGTGGTGGTGATGAAGAATCAGTGGAAAGAACAAATCCAGAAAGCGAGAAGATTTATCTCTCTTTTGAACGTCGTCTAACCTACTAAGGTTGACAACGAGAATCTACGCCATCTCCAATATTATATGGTATGGTAGCTGTCAAAGGCTAAACACTTCACACCTAGGCCACTGATCCTGCTAGGGTTGCTTCACCCCACCCAAAAAGAGCTCTCTCTCTCTGTCTCTCTTTATCTATCTATCTATCTATCTATCTATCTATCTATCTATCTATCTATCTATCTATCTATCCCTCATTCTCTCTGCTAGCTCTCTATTTTCACCAAACAATTCGATATTTTGAGACGAAACATACGAGAGAATATCCTAAATCTGCCTTAGAGCAACCTTACGTGTGTGTGTGTGTGTGTGTGTGTGTGTGTGTGTGTGCGTGCGTGTGTATGTGTGTGATCCTGTATAATATGGAGACATCTGCCGTTATTATTTGAAGACCTTTTTGCTATGAAATTACGGTCGATGTGTAAACATCCTAACATTCTGTGAATAAACAGAAAAACAACCGGGTATCTTCTCACAGGCTTGCTTCAGACAAGCTGCAGTCTTTATTTTTCATTTGCTCCGAAAACTTACAACAACAACAACGACGACGACGATGACGACGACGACGCCGATGATGACGATGTTAATATTAATATATATACATATATGCGTATAAGAAGGATGACCGCTAAGTGGACATCCAATATGCTAGAAAGAGGTCATCAACAACCCAACCACAAAATGCTCTGGTGTTTGCTGAATTTTTTTCTGGAGAACATTATTTTTCTTTGTGGTTGGGTCGTTGATGACCTCTTTCTAGCATATTGGATGTCCACTTAGTGGTCATCCCTTCTTATACGCATGCAATACAATTTTTCTGAATTATCAGATTTTTTATATGCTAGACCACTGGTTTCAAATTGAAATTAATATATTCAATTTATCACCCTCTGTATATATATATATATATACAGTACATATATATATATATGGGAGAATATAAAAAAAATAACAACAGACGAGGACAGGTGGTGTAAATAACAAAAGTATATATTAGTATGACGCTCGGGAATACGGAAAGTCTTTGACGTTTCGAGCTACGCTCTTCAACAGAAAGAATACGGAGACAAGGAGAAAAACACGGAGAAAAAAAATTGAATAGTGTTCAGTCAACGGTCAATCATAATAATGGCCGATCATAACAATGACTGACCGGAAATTAGAAATTCTTATTTCAGGAGAGCTAAGAAAGGGGGAGATAACAAACGGTGATCGGGAATATATATTGTCGGGGATGGAATAACCCAGGTGTGGTTGTGTAGTTAAGAAGCTTGCTTCCCGACCATGTGGTCTTGAGTTCAGTTCTACTGTGCAGCATCTTGGACAAGCCTCGGGTCGACCAAAGCCTGGTAAGTAGATTTGGTAGCGGAAATTGTGTTGAAGCCTGAAATGCATATGTGTATGTGTGTTTGTGTGTGATTGTGTGTGCGCGCTCGCGCGCGTGTGTGTATATTTGTTTCAAGGCTCTGCTCCAGTAGGGACATAGTCCAATGACTGAAACAAGTAGAAGATAAAACGATAAAAAATGATAAGGTTTCTAGATAAGGGATAACTTAGGTCTAACACCAATAACACTATTTGCATACAAGGAAGAGAAGCAAGAAGCGTTCAATAACAGCATCAACAACAACAACAACAACAATTATGACAGCTATTCCAGTTGTTGGTTCTGCCTTATCGTGATGCCTGTGTTGCCAGAACATGGTATGAAGAGGGCCCTGTATTTTAGTGATACCATTCCTTTCTTCGGCTTAAAATAACATACCATTATAGAGAACAGGTACAGTTCACTGATGTAGGTTTCAGAAGTTCTGTGTAATTAACAAGAGTTTTGTTGACGTCAAGTACCACAGCACTGAACTTCAAAGCCTCCCGGAGAGCAACGCTTATACAGGAGAGAAGAGACGTTTGCAACATCAATAGCAACAACAATAACAACGATGGTGACAGCGGTAATAGGAGCAGCAGCAACAACAGCAAAAGTTCCCTTTCAGATATACGAGGTAACATCAGATGTGCCGGGATGCTGCAACAAAAATAGAACCACCACCACCACCACCACTACCTCCTCTAACTCCTCCTCCACCACCACCACCACCACCAACAACAACAACAACAACAACAACAACAACAACAA
>NC_068981.1:34370745-34374415 GCF_001194135.2 Octopus bimaculoides
AACCTAAAGACTATAGGCATGAACAACAATAATTATAATGAATGTAATTCTATTAATGAAAATGGAAATAAGAATAGAAATGAAAGTATATATTGTGATTGTAAATTTAGAAATAATTGTTTATTTAAAAATTATTGCAAGCAAAAAAAAAAAAATGTAGTATATAGATGTAAAGTGAAATCTGAAGGTTAAAATTATTTTTATATCGCTGAAATGGAAAATTATATTAAAAAACATATTGCTAATCATCAATACACCTTTAATAATAGAAATAAGTTGCCTTATACCAGTCCTAGCAAATTTATTTGGGACTTGAAGGACAAGAATAAAAAGTATAGCATAGAGTGAGAAATATTAAGTCATGCCAATGCTTATAAAATTGCAGATACAATTTGTAATCTTTATAGAGTCGAGATGTTTCAGATTTTAACTTCTAGATGTAGGCTTCTTAACACCAAAAAGGAGGGTGGGTTATCCTGTGTTCATGCTTGTAAATATCTATTTAAGAATTACCATTAAATACAATGAAAACGTTACTAGAACTATAAATTAACTATCTTATACATTGATTATCTAGAAATATATAAATAGGTAGAAAATTGTAATTATAATTAAAATAATTGGTTTAAATTTTGATTATATTAATGCTAATGTATTCCTCAAATGTAAACATAGGTATCTTTCTTCTTATTATTATAATAAAAAAATATATTGTACACTAATCTTGATGACGTAATATAAAGATATGGTAAATACTAAACAGATTGGATTCGTCATCGTCACGTAGTACGCACTAAATATTAGATATGTTTGTGATTGAAATTATTTTAAACAAATTAATGGTTAATTGTTAATACTAACAATTATTATCAAGAAGCTTAAAAAATAATTCTTGTAATTATAATAAAAAGTAAAAAATATATTGTACACAAGTCTTGCTGACGTAATATACGGCTACCGTGTAATGTAAACAAACTGAATTTCGTCATGGTCATGTGATACATAGATAAAATAACTATGATTTATGTGTTAAATCATAAAAATAAAAATTAATATTTGATTATTAATACTAGAGATTTTAACTAGGTTACTTACAATATAATCCTTAAGTAATTAAAAACTTTGCTGACATTTCGTACTCTCACAAGTAATAATGAAAATTAGGAATAAAATAATCCCTCGCCATATTGCGGTTCACTTATCGCGGTTTATTATTTAATCTCACGTCGATTCCGCCGTGGTGTTATTTTGCATTTATAATAAAATAAATATATACAAATTATGAAAAAAAAAAGAAATTAAAAGTACTGTTTCTACTTCGCGAGAGGTTTTTGGAACGTAACATTCGCGATAGTCGAGGGATTACTGTAAGAGTTTTTAATTACAATTAACTGTATCGAAAAGATCGTTTAGGCTTCTTTGTTTTTCAACAGATTAACACACGCACGCGCACAGATACACTAAAACAAAATTGCATATACACGAGTTACGTACATATCTGAATTTAATGCTGAGTTTACCAATTATATATCAACACATTGGGATGTAGTTACTTTTCTATCAAGTTCTGATACTGACGAAATGTTCAATTGACTATATTCAATAAGAATCTCTAATTTAATTTTTCTAATTTGAATTAATTGGGCATGGAAACGATTGTAGGATCTATGAGTTTGATATTGTTCGAAACTGGATTTGTTTCAATAAATTGATGTCAGCATATCAATTTCTCCATTTTATTTTTCTTATATATATATATAATGTTTAGCGGAAGCAACAAAGTGACTCAAGTTCCGAGAGTATCGTGCGTCGAGTCACTCTGTTACTTCCGCTAAATATTAATAAAAATATATATAATCTCATATTTTGAGTTCTAATTTTGCTGTTTGCATCACCATACATGTATCTATCTATCTATCTATCTATCTATCTATCTATCTATCTATCTATCTCTCTTTCTCTCTCTATCTTTCTCTCTTTCTCTCTCTATCTTTCTCTCTCTCTCTCTCTTTCTCTCTCTCTCTCTCTATATATATATATATAGAGAGAGAGGAATCCAAAGCACGCAGAGTGAAGCCGCTTGCCACAGATTGACCTTGACTTCTGTTGTGTATGCTCACTAAGTTTTAACGTTCTAGCTTACTTCTACTGTTTACAGCAGTGCTTAGAATGAAGGTGTGTAACGTGGGATCATCGCATTGACCATGACAGCTAAAGTTGTCATGGCGATACCTGCTCAGAGGCCGGCGCAGAAAGTGTATGGTTGCAGAAAGAGTATGGAGAGGAGTGTATGAGCAGCACACAAGTGTACGAGTGGTTTAGACGCTTCCAAGATGGCCGAAAATATGTCGATATTGACGAACGTTCTGGGAGACATGCAGCCAGTAGAACTGAAAAAACATATCGCAGATGTGCATGCAGCTGTGAGGGGAAATCGTCGAATCACCATCCATGAGTTATGAGTTATGGTGACTCATGTCCTTCTCTAACCTCTAAGGAAGCCTAGACTGACTTCCCATCGACAACATTGAGCAGGTGGAAAAGAACATTAGGCGCCTGGCAATATTACACATGCCAATCCACGGGCCTCTAGTAATATTCTTGATGCCAAATGCTCGATCGTACAGACGTAGCTTCCCTGCAATTGAGCTCTTAGTTTTTATCCATTTTAAAGCCTGGTCCCAATCAGGGCCCTAAACTCCTCAACTTGAGCCATTAGACACATTCCCAATGCCAAAAACCTAACCTTAGAAAAATAACTTCCTTTTAGATCCGGGCCCCGCCACCTTTTTTTTTTTTCACTTGCAATACACTTATATTCGTTTCAAAATTCGGCGGAACACATGAACTAAAAATATAACTGAAGTATAGGGAAAGAAATATATATTCAGGTTACACTGCGGCACACTTAACATTGTTTCGTGGCACACTAGTGTGCCGCAGCATACCGGTTGCGAAGCACTGTTTCATCTAATTACAGAGTGAGACAGCTACCCTGCTTGTGAACATTTCTCAGTTTCTTTTTATTCATTGGAAGGTCGGGTTCGAACCAAACCATCTGTTCCAGCAAAGGAAGCGGTCCTCTCTTCAGACATTCAGACGCACACACACACACAGTAAGGAAAAAGAAATAAAGAAAAAGTAGTCGAGAAAGAGGTGGGGATGAAGAGAACAACAACAATAACAAGAAAAATTCAGAATAGCGGTAGTGGAAAAAAAAAAAATTAAGATACAAAATATGTGGGTTGATAAAGTAGTAGTAGTAGTAGTAGTAGTAGTAGTAGTAGTAGTAGTAGTAGTAGTAGTAGCAGCAGCAGCAGCAGCAGCAATAGTCAAAGCAAAAGCGAGAGGTTAAGAAAAGATAAAAAGAGAAAAAAAGGAAAAGAATGATATATATAGTGGTATATATGTGTGTATATATGCGTGTATGTATATATATATATATATATATATATATATATATATATATACATACACACAAATACATGTATATATTCATATATATATATTCATTTATATATATATTTTATATATACAACACACACACATGTATATATTCATGTATATATATACATGAATATATACATGTGTGTGTGATATATATATATACATGAATATACACATGTGTGTGTGTTGTATATAAGGCCTATATATATATATATATATATAT
>NC_068981.1:34374920-34376561 GCF_001194135.2 Octopus bimaculoides
TGGTGTTGGTATTGGTGGTGGTGGTGGTGGTGGTGGTGGTGGTGGTGGTTATGGTACTAGAAGTTGCGTGGTGGTAGCGGTAGTGTTGGTGGCGGCGGCGGCGATGGTGGTGGTAAGTAGAAGGTCAGGGAGGATTTTCTCAGCTCCGACAAAAGCTAAAAAAAAACAAACAAACAAAAAAAAGCGACTTGTGGAACGTGACTTCTAAATAACCTGATTGGGAGTCGGTTTTGTTATTGTTGTCTTCTCTGTATAAGATCCAACGTATTGCACACACATTCACACTCACACATACATGTACATATACACGCACACAATACATACATGCAACACAATACTCACACGTACACACACACACACACATATATATATATATATATACATACACACACACACACATATATATATATCCCACTTCTGACGTGAATTTCTTTCCCCCGTAACTTAGCGGTTTGGTAAAAGACACTGACATAATGAGTACTAGGCTTACAAAGAATAAGTCCTGGGGTCGATTTGCTTGGCTAAAGGCGGTGCTCCAGCATGGCCGCAGTCAAATGACTGAAACAAGTAAAGAAGTAAAAGAGTATATATATATATATATATACACGCACACACACATATGTATAGAGATACATCTATATGCCTATGCATACGCATACATACATATACAGGGTGCGATGTGTAAATTGTCACCATGTTATATTTTTAATTTCGCGCATGCGCATTTTTATTTCTGATTTTGTCGATTACACAGTATGGTAGGGTCAGTTGGACACCGTCTGTGAGAAAAAAACAGCACCACGACGCAATTCACTCTACCAGAAATTTAGAAACGACATGCTGTATTGCTTGGCATTCGCGCCGAAAGCACCAATATGAACACTTCAGAGTGTTTGGGTGTCAGTCTGAGAAAAGTGCAAACTGAGGACATGTGACGAGAGTGATAAAGATCAAACATCCAATCAACATCATGGTGTTTGGAGTGATCACTAGTGATGGTGATGTTATGCCTCCATTTGTCTTCCCACACGGTCTCACATTCAAGACGGATCCCTACATTAAGTGCCTGGAGGAGGTAGTGCTGCCCTGGGTGAAGAGGGTGGCTGCTGGAAGACCCTATGTCTGGCAACAGGACTCCGCACCATGCCACACAAGCAGGAGAAGCTAGTCATGGCTGTCAGACAATTTCTGTGATCACGTCACCCCTAACGTCTGACCACATAATTCCCCAGACTGCATCCCTCATGATTATTATGTGTGGGGCACAGTTGAACAAGACACCAGCAAAACTCCTTTTAACACCAAAGATGAACTGAAGACAAGGATTATGGCAGTATTCACCAACTTAAACACGTAGACCGTCCAGAAGAGTTGCATGAGATTCCGAAGTCGTCTGGAGGCCGTGGTTGAAGCCAATGGCGATGTTATTAAATATAAATTTACTCTTTAGTATTTCAAGATATGTTTATATAATTTTGGTAAATATATCTGTTAAAATGAGATGTCAGTGTTATTTTCATTTTTGCTTAATTTAGACGACGGTTTATTCCTCGCACCTGTACATATGTATATTCGCATACATTTGTACACACAAATCACACGTGCAAACACACGCATAAACACATGCATATATATAAACAC
>NC_068981.1:34379053-34379543 GCF_001194135.2 Octopus bimaculoides
ACCACCACCACCACCACCACCATAACCACCACTTCCATCAAACGTCTGCACACGTAGATAACTGTTTGTGTTGGTTTGCTTATGTAAGAACATCGGCTCGTTCCGTTTTTGTCGCCTTCCTATTACACACACCAAGACGGACACACGTTCCCACATACTCACATACACACACAGGCACCTCTATCAACACACACCTCTGCTCACTCTCATACATACAAATATGCCCATACATATACATATACATATACATATCTACATCTACATCTACATATACATATCTACGCAGGCTTTGGATTGGTGATTTGTGACTTAAATATGGAGGGTTGGCTTCTCCGAAAATTTTCTCTGTTATTCTTTTACTTGTTTCAGTCATTTGACTGCGGCCGTGCTGGAGCACCGCCTTTAGTCGAGCAAATCGATCTCGGGACTTATTCTTTGTAAGCCTAGTACTTATTCTATCGGTTTCTTTTGCCGGGCCGCGAAATTAAAG
>NC_068981.1:34380512-34381197 GCF_001194135.2 Octopus bimaculoides
ATATATATATAACAGGCTTCTTTCAGCTTCCGTCTGCCAAATCCACTCACAAGGCTTTGATCGACCCGAGGCTATAGTAGAAGACACTTGCCCAAGGTGCCACGCAGTGAGAATGTACCCGGAACCATGTGGTTGATAAGCAAGCTACTTACCACACAGCCACTCCTGCGCTTATAACCACTCCTATGCCTATCATAATCAAGGATAAAATCTCTATAGGATTTTATGAAGTAGGCAGCATATAAAAACCAATTAAGGCAAAAATTAATACAAAGTATTTAATTATATAAATATAATTATAAGATTATAATAAGGGCAACTAAGAAGTAATGCCACCTGCTAGAAGAAGATGCCAAATGGCTCTAAAACTACCTTCTGTATCACATAGACACGCGTTGAAAATGACGGTATGAACAAAAAAGATGTATCCATAAATCCATCCATCCATCCACTCATCCACTCATCCATCCATCCGTCCATCCATCCATCCATTTATCCATACATACATACATACATACATACATACATGTGTGTTTCGTTGTGTTTGCATACATACATAGACTTATACATACATGCAAACATATATACATGTGTATTTGGGTGCAGTATGATATATGAACTTCGAGTGTGTTTGTGTGTGTTTGTGTTTGTGTGTGTGTGTGTGTGTGTGTGTGTGTGTGTGTGT
>NC_068981.1:34382667-34383477 GCF_001194135.2 Octopus bimaculoides
GGCTACACACAGAGGGGACAAACAAGGACAGACAAACGGATTAAGTCGATTATACCGACACCAGTGCGTAACTGGTACTTATTTAATCGACCCCGAAAGGATGAAAGGCAGAGTCGACCTCGGCGGAATTTGAACTCAGAACGTAGCGGTAGACGAAATACCGCTAAGCATTTCGCCCGGCGTGCTAACGTTTCTGCCAGCTCGCCGCCTGTCTATGTATGTGTGTGTGTATGTATGTATGTGTATGTGTGCGTGTATGTGTGTATATGTGTGTGTGTGTGTGTATGTGTTTGTGCGTGTATGTGTGTATAGTTTTTCTTCTCGAAACTAAATCTGAGAGATTGTCTCGTGACAAGTTTTGCGGTACTGCGATTCCAGTTCTCTACTGAAGATTGCAGTGGTTTGAGACTCGAGCTACAAAGCAAAATTTCAGGTTCAGTTTCAATAAAAATAGCGTATACTTTACAACATGTATTGAGTCCTCTCCCCTCAATCTTCGGCATAAACCAACGCACGCATATACGTATGCGTGTATGTGTGTATGTGTGTGGGAGTAGATGGGGAAGGGGTTGATGGATACCTATCTATCTATCTATCTATCTATCTATCGTTTTCTCCCCCCCACACACATATATATATATAAACACATCTCATGTTCATATGTGTGTGTGTGTGTGTGTGTGTGTGTGTGTGTGTGTGTGCTCTTTCACTTTTTAATTTGGAGTAAATTTTGACAGCAATCTACATTGTAGCAGGGTTGTGATAGAAAACATCTTATTTTAAACATCTTCCTTTAAATCTTAAGTTCTT
>NC_068981.1:34384293-34385479 GCF_001194135.2 Octopus bimaculoides
ATAAATCTATGCAAATAGATCAGTAAAAAGAAAAGAAAGAAAATGGACAAAAATTAATTATAAAGCTAGATATTTGCATCTAGATATACATAAATACATGCATACACCCACCACAATCTCCGTATATCCCCCTCCACACACACACATACACTGAGGTAGATAGATAGTTAGACAGACTTGGAGAGACAAATTAGCGAATTGGCAGAATGGTTAGTTTTAAGCACTAACTTCAGAATGTCAGTCATCCTTTCGCAGTCGACGAAATAAAATACCAACCCATCATTCGCAAAATTGCTGGAACGTCGGATAAGATGCCTTGCTGTATTTGATTCGTCTCTTAGCGATTTGTGGATCGTAGATTTAATCGCTCTTCCTGGTTAACTCTACTACTTGATGAAGAAAGAATTGGTGCCAGGTCTCTGGTTTGAAGATAACTTCCTCTTTCCATTCTCGGAGGCCTTGTAAAAATTGAATGTTGCCCTCCCCACATTAGCTAAATAGTAAAAGATAAATATGTATGCATGTATGTGTGTGTGCGCGCGCGCGTGTATGTGTGTGTGTGTGTGTGTGTGTATTTTATGTAATAGATACTGTTTGAATTACAGGAATTTAACCGTAAGTGTTTTGTGCATGTGTGCAAGTATACATACATGCGTGCATACATATATACGTTATGTGTATATATACTTATATATATGTATATCTGTCAAGTTCTCCATCTCAATGAGTAGATAGATAGATAGATAGATAGATAGATAGATAGATAGATAGATAGATAGATACGTTATATGTTATAATTTCTATGATTGTTTTGGAAACCAAGCTGACGGATACCAGCATAACAGATATTGGAACCGTGTATAGATACACTTTAGCGCATCAAACGCGTACACTCACATGCACACACACACATCCACACACACACACACACATGCTACAGCAGATTACATTGCACACACACACACACACACACACATGCTACAACAGATTACACTGCACACACAAACACACAGACATACACACAAACACAATTATATACATGTTAACAGATTAATCTCCACGTAGAAACACGCACACCAACATAACTGTTATGCTGATATCTGCCACATCGCTCAGTAGATTATCCAGAATGGACAGAGACATATATATATATATATATATATATATATATATATATATATATATA
>NC_068981.1:34386520-34392648 GCF_001194135.2 Octopus bimaculoides
GTACGTGTGTGTGTGTGTGCTTTTGTGCCCGTCTTGACAACTGGTGACAACTGCTTGACAACTGGTGTTGTGTTTAGGCTCCCGTAGCATAACGGTTCGGCAAAATGGACCGATAGAATAAGTACTAGGCTTTTAAAAAAGTCCTGGGGTCGTTCCCTTCGACTAAAACCCGTCAAGGCGGTGCTCCAGCATGGCCGCTGTCAAATGACTGAAACAAGTAAAATACACCAATATAATTTGACGGAGATATATGTGGCATGTACGAATTCCATTCAGATAAATTGACTTCCCCACAAAATTAAATGATGAGTAAAAGTTCTGCATATGAGTTATTAAATTTAGCAGCAGTTTTATAAATAAAAGAAACACTTAAAAAACAGAGTTTAAATAATGAAACAAAATGTCATTAAAATCATCAATAATATTTATCATACTGAAACAAAACTAAAGGAGTAAAAAAGGAACGTGAAAAGTCAATAGCTCCCCCAAACCAAGACCCTTGTTATATAATTTATCAAGTGTTTCTTTTCATTATATTTTGTGAAAATCAATTTTCAATAGATTTTAGAATTTGTCGGCCCATTTAAACTAGAACATTCAATCAAAATAGGCAGATTTAATTAAACTAAGGATATTTTACAGTAAACATTGATGTGTATGAGTGCGCACACGTGCGTGTGTGTGTGTGTGTGTGTGCGGTGTATGTGTGTGTACAATAAGAGGTAAATATAACAGGTAGCGTAACAGACAATATTAATTACATATTATTTGTCACTAATATATAGCTTTAGTCATATGTAACTGAATTGAATATATTTTATGCCAGCAATTGATGCTTTATTCTTCGTTGTTTTACAGAATAACAAGAATATCATATGTGTATATGTGTGTTTTTCAGTAGAAGCATCATGGGGTTGTAATTAAGCTGAGGAACAAGTGATCAATTTTAATTAACTTGACAATAAATAACGAAATTTTATTTTAAAAAGTCCATTTTATCTGTACTATTATTATTATTGTTCCGTTTATATATTTGTTTTGCAAGATTCTTGATGTGAAATCGTGTGTTGAAACAGATATCTGGCCGAAATACGATTAATATAATATAAAGCTGAAGCAAATTAACACCAAATATATAGTGCGTGTGTTTTTATTGGCTAAACTGGCAACATGATCATCCCCAAATACAACAATATTATTATTGTTATTATTATTATAGACGTCGCACACTATACAATATCGTGAGGTTGTTGATTGAAGATATTGTGTCTAGCGGGGGTTTGAACTGTTTGTCAAGTCACAAGGACCTCAGACAGACAGTACTTTACGCAATATGCGTGCAGTTCCAGGTAATGTCGGCTTTTGCAATACACCAAGATTGTAGGGTATTTCTGACGTTTTCAGATGTTTTAGGGTTTTTTGAGTTTTTTTTCAGATTGGGTGGTATTGAACCCAACGCTCGAATAACAATAGGGATAACCTTTATGTTCGGCTCTCGTATCTGCCACATCTTAGCGATCTCAATTCTCAGGATTCCATATTTATCAATCTTTTCTCTTTCTTTCATGATAATATATTGATCTCCTGTCACTGCCACGTCAATTATTAGGCACCCTTGTTTGTCCCTCCTAAAGGTTACTATATCTAGACTTCGGTGCTCTAACACCTTGTCTGTCTGGAAATCAAAGTCCCAGAGGATTTTTGCCTTCCTCTTTTCGTCCATTACCTTCTCCGGTCTATGTTGGTACTAAGCACCCGTAACTTTATAGCCATACTTCCGGCATAGTAGCCAGTGGAGGTTTTGGGCTACTTTGACGTGTCTACGCTTGTACTCTTTCTGCGCAAGACTTTCACAAGCACTAACAATGTGAGTCACCCTTTCGACCCTCTTCCTACACATTCTGAAGAGGTCCGAGTTTTGACTGAGTTTGTATTCAATGCCTGGTCTTGGGCAGCGATGATTAGGCTTTCAGTATTCTTTTCTAGGTCACCCTTGTTGAGCCACTTCCATGATGCTTCATGGTTTTTTAATTTATTGCTTTCATGGTGAATCTGACCATGTAATTCCATACAGACTATGAATGCAATGTAATCTGTATTATTATTATTATTATTATTATTATTATTATTATTATTATTATTATTATTATTATTATTGCTAGTTCATTAACTTTCCCAAAATGTCCTGGAATGCAAAATATTCCATAAATGTGTTTAAAAAATCATATTGAATAAATATTTTGTATTGTTTCAGTTGGTAGACAAATAAACATGGATCCTTCCTTTTTACATATAACTTCGGTATCATCAAGAGGAGTCTTACTGACATGCCGAATATGGATGGAAAGATCCGTAAAATCTTTACAAGGTACTAAATGCACCATCCAAAATCAGATGTAGATAAGATTTATCTCACAAGAAAAATAGGTGGAAGAAGCCTGATACAGCTCGAACAATTGTTTATATCAGCAATACTAGGCCTTGAAACGTACCTTAATACAAGTGATGTGCGCTTACGAACCGCACTGAAGCATGAAGATTCCAAGCAAGCTTCGGTCATGAAGCTTAGTCAGAAATTTTGGAAGTCTCTTGGCCTACAAATTAATAATAAGAATGACCAAAGACACTCTTCGCCTCCAGAGGATGCTCGGTAAAAAGGCAGCTGAAATAAAGTTATAATAATAATAATAATAATAATAATAATAATAATAATAATAATAATAATAATAATAATAACAATAATAATAAAATTAATGATGATCATCATCATCATGATCAGGATGATTAAAAAATAATAATAATAATCCTTTCCATTCTAGGAACAAGGTCTAAGGTTGGTGGCGACGGGGGGCAGGGGGGAGGGCAAGACAATCACATCCACCTCAGTGTTTCACCGGTGCTTAATTCACAACTCCGAAGGGATGAAAGATGAAGATGGCCTCGGCGGAAATAATGATAATAAAATGCGTATATGTAAATATATATGTATGTGTGTGTATGTTTATATATATATATATATATATATATATATATATACTCTGTTTTATGCAACTGTGTTCTATTTCTCCTTAGGTAGATTATTGATGTTTTGTACTGCGAACTTACCACAAGATCCAGAAGCGTGCCGCGTGTATATACATGTGATATAGTGATACATAACGTAGTTAATATACGAAAAAAATCGTATATTTATATATGTGTATATACGAAGAATAACAAGCAACGTGCAATAAAATGTATATAATCAATAGAAAAGAAGTATAATAGGATAAACATTAATAATGGGAAGATGAAAGAAAATTCTGTTTTGGAAGATAACTCAAAGATGGATTGATAGAATGCAAGAAACATGCAAGTATTGTCAGAAATAAGTATATAAATCATAAAGAATAGGTTTTAACATTGGCACAATGCAATAAATTTAGGAGAAGAGAACAGTTTAATCGATAAAATCTGGAACCCAAGTAAAGTGGGGACGATCTACGTCGGCTACAATTAATCCATAGGAGAATTTATAGATTTAAGTGAGATTACTCATATCTATTTTATCAACTTCACAAACACATTGTGGAGTTTTGGCGGGATTTGAAATCTCGCCGTAAAGGGAAGTAACTGAAACAATGCAATACATTGAGTTCGATGTGGGTATTCACCGTACGAATATAATGGATGTTTTAAAAGATGTTTTGAAGTTTAATTTTGAGACCAGAATGTACTATGCACCTCTGTATTTAGCTTTAAATATTTTCATTTACTTTAATGAGAGATAGTCACTATCAACAACGAATAACGGTGGTATCTTTAATTGAATCATTTGAGTCATAATTAGGAAATGCCAGAAGTTAGAGTCTTTTCATGTTGTGACAATGTCAATAATACACTGAATCTACAGAAAAAACGAATTAATTGATTCTACACAATGCTCATGAAACTTAGCCATTAAAGAATGTTGTGTTGGTAGCTGCCACGTGGATGCTTCTGACAGGAAGACTTGTAGCTCTGACCACTGAGACAAGTTTGAGAAAATTGTCTTCTTCATGAGATCACACAAGTTTCTTATAATTTTCCATGACCGTTTTGCAAGCTCCCTAAATATTTGTTTGGTTAAATGAACTACCGTTACCTTCTTAGTCAAACTTAGTCAAACTAGGGAAGAAGGGGCCTAAAGCCCTTTAAATCGATAAAATAAAAATAAAAATATAATTAGAAAAAGCATTCGGAGAGCTCTGCCCTCCGCCAAGCTCATTTTAAGATAGATACACGAGTAAAATTACTAATAGAGAAACGGAAATAAATTTTGGAAACAGCAACGGCACCGTAGGTTACGTGGAACCGATGAACGTGTTTTCAAGGGAGGTAATCAAAGAACGTAACATTGTAATACTTCATTTATAGTGAATATAACAAATGTAAAGTAAATATAACATATGAAAAACCCTTCAAGAATCCATAAAAATTCCTGGATCAATACCAAAATTTCATCATCTGTTCCTTGTGTCAATACCAACTTTTCCTGCAAGTTTCATCAAATACCGTTCACAACCAACGCCGATGAAAACATAACCTCTTTCCTTGGCGGAGGTTAAAATAACAATAAAAATTTTATAGTTGGACATTTAGAAGTCTTGGTGGTTAAGGGGAGATAAATAGAATAACAATTGATCTGAAAGCTATACCTAGTTGGAAATATATGCAGCCATCAATCAATCCCTTAATTAATCAGTCAGTCCATCAAAATCAGTGAAGCCCCCTCCTTACGTAGGAATATCCTACCAAATGCGTGTGTGTGTATAGTTTACTGTTCCGTTATAAGTATGATCGGTAAAAAAAAGTAAGGGATAAATATCATTCAATACACACAATTTACGAAGGACATATATAATGTGGCGTGTATCTCTAAGCAATCTTTCAGACTCAGTGCATATCGTTAGATGTATTTAAAAACCAGTCCGCTGGTCTGTGAGAAAACATGAGAGAGAGAGAGAGAGAGAGAGAGAGAGAGAAAGAGAGAGAGAGAACAGAAGAAAAAACCAGAAGGTTGATATGTAAATTAACAAAAAAAAATGTCGACAAGAAAAATGTTGACAGTGACTTCGAAGATTCAGCCTTCTTTCCTTCACCGAATTTCCTTGTTCCTGTCGTGTAAAAGTTAAGAGATATGTACTCTATTAAAAAGCGTTGAATAATCCTTCAGTTTAAAGTTAAAATTGATTTCATATCTAACGATATAAAAACAAAAGAGACACACACACACACACACGCACGCACACATATAGTAGTAGGCATCCGTCGGTCTCGAGAGACCATAGATCTGCACCCGAAAAAACGGTGTCAGCTGCTGATGGTGCTGCAGAGTCTGTTGTGGCTGTAGAGCCCCACACGGGTCCTGCTGGTGTTACTGGTTTTTCCTTCCATCGAGTGCACTTTCTTTGGTGGCGAGTTCCTGTTTATCTTCTCCTTGCTTCATTCCCTTTCAAAGTATTTATCTCCAGCGTGGGCGATCATTTGCGACCTCTTCCCATCTCAGGACGTCCAGATTAAGAGACTTCATATCTCTCTTGCAGACGTCCTTGAAACGCAGATGAGGTCGTCCTCGTGTTCTTGAGCCGGTAGCCACGTTTACACACACACACATGCTGAGACCCCCTTCGGTCATGACTGACCATGGGATTGCACCTAGAAAGTTACCCTCCCAGGCTCAAGTCCGGGCAAGGTTGCTTATGGAAGACCAGCAGTCGCCCATGCATACCGGTCTCCCCTCTCCACACCAGTGTTATCCAAGGGAAAGGCAAAGACCGATACAGCTTGGCACCTGTGACATCACAACTAATTCCTACAGCCGAGTGAACTGGAGCAACGTGAAATAAAGTGTCTTGTTCAAGAACACAACACGCAACCCGGTCCGGGATTCGAACCCACAACCTCACGATCGTAAGCTCAACGCTCTAAGCACTGAGCCATGCGCCTTCACACACATATACATCTATATATATGGCAAATGAAAGACGCATGTATATATATATATGTATATATATATACGTATATATATGTGTGCGTGTGTATATATATATATATGTGTGTCTGTGTGTGTGTGTGTGTGTGTATACATATATATGTGCCTGTATATA
>NC_068981.1:34394563-34401829 GCF_001194135.2 Octopus bimaculoides
ACACACACACACACACACACACATGTATATATAGTTGTGGCTGTGTAGTAAAAAGCTTGCTTCCCAACCACATGACTCCGGGTTCAGTCCCACTTCGTGGTATCTTGGGCAGGTGTCTTCTACTATTGCCTCGGGGTAACCAAAGCCCTGTGAGTGGATTTGGTAGATGGAAACTGAAAGAAGCCTGTCGTATGCGTGCGTATGTGTGTGTGTGTATGTGTGTCTGTGTTTGTCCCTCAACCGATATTGGCGTGTTTACGTTTCCGTAACTTTGTGGTTCGGCAAAAGACACCGATAGAATAAGTACTAGGCTTACAAAGAATAAATCCTGGGGTCGATTTGCTCGACTAAAGGCGGTGCTCCAGCATGGCCTCACTCAAATGACTGAAACAAATAAAAGAATAAAAGAATATGTACATATGATGCGATTTCACAGTTTCCGTCTACCAAATTCACTCACAAGCTTTGGTCAGCCCGGAGCCTTTGTAAAAGACAGTTATCGGAGACGGTGTGTGATGGGACGGGATCTGAAACCACGTGGCTGCAAAGCGAGCTTTTTAACCATATATCCATGCCTGCACCTGACCATAAAGAAGCAAAGACAAATATAAACCAAAAACAAAATTTAACGAACTATTAGCCTTCTCTATGAATGTGAATTAAACAAATTATTTGTGCGGCAATTCCTTTCATGTCTTGAATGTTTTATTGGAACATTAATCAATCTCTGGTACTTGATTGGTACTTTTATTTTATTGACTTGGGAAGAACGAAAGGCCAAATTGACCTTGGCGAGATTTGATACCAGAACGGTATTCGAGCCGTAGCTACATATCGCAAGATACTTATTTTGTCCGTCGCCATATTGTGTCAAAAACAACGAAGGTGGAGTATAATGGATTGTATTAGCAATTAGCTGATGGGCTGGTACCTAGTTTCTCTCTCTCTCTCTCTCTCTCACCTTTTTTCTCGATGTCAAGAAGATGAATTAAGAGAATTTAGTCAAAATTGAACCCGATATCATAAAGGACAATATAGGTTCTATAAACTATTTAGCTCAGCGATTTTACTTCTCCACCCAATTATTCCACGTTCATAAAAAGAAGAAATATTAATTATCTGCTGCTCAAATTTAGGTTGCATTCATGGCTGAACGTTAATATAACCACTCATTAAAGCTGATGATAGCTGAATTCGCCAAGATGAATGACAGATCCGTCAAGTGAATAGAAAATAATATGCGTCAATGATTAAAAACTGGTAACGACAACGAGAGATAATTGATTTTTGGCGCTGTTAATTTAAATCCAGGAAAAATTCACAGGAAAAAATATAACTGGGAAAAATCACAGAAAAATGTCACAGGAAAACTTCAATAAACGACTAATTTGATATTTTGCTTTTGTTTCGTTCATATAATTAAGATATCGAATAAAACTATTATTTTTTCATATACTTAACACCAATATATATAAATTGTGCAACGATTGTGTAAAAAATAACGTATTATCAGCTAAAATGCGACTTAAATTTTGTATTATTTTATCCATTGCATATAGTTACTTAGGCAATATCTTACACCTCTTTTACATGTTTTAGTTGTTGTTCTGCAGTTGATACAGCCCATGTTACATTTTCCCGCTGACTTTGTTGCCAAATATGGAACTGTTTTTTTCCAGTAACTATATTTCCGTTCACCATTGGATTAGTCGGCTGCTCGAACTTAAAATGTTGAAGCACAACGTTTGAAATAAGGATGCGTAAAAGTACACGCATAAATCGGTGTAGTAGCTTTAACAAAGCAAAGTTGGTGAAATTAGGCGTTGGTTGCTGATGACATTTAACTATAAAGTGAAAATTACAAGCAATTTGTGGGGGCCGATTTTGCTTAAGGTCATTATATTTTATAATAGGGGCTGCATCTGCATTAATATATTTGTGTGTGTATGTGTGTGTGTGTGTGTGTGCGCGCGTAAAGGCATGTATATATACATATGTGTGTGTGCATGTAAGTATAAATATATATGTATATGTAATATAGAACGCTTCACGAATTTTCGTGTCATCCTATATGTATATATACGTATACACGTATGTATGCTTCTATGTATATTCATATGTATATAGATGTATATACGTATTATATATATATATATATATATATAGATAGATAGATAGATAGATATAGATATAGATATATATGTATATATATATATATATATATATAATGCCCATATGTCGACACGTGTGTGTGCAGATATTCAATTAATTATTTATAGTACGATTATGGAAGTATATTCAATGAATTATTTATATAAGTATGTGTATGTATATGCATGACTTTGAGTACGCGTTTGTATGCATGTAGATAAAATATCTATTTGTACAAAACTAGACGTATTCCATTTCAAATTACAACTGAATACATCCGATTTTTCACATTTGTGTACCCTAACCAACTTACATGAAAGGGATTTTTGATATATTCTATCTATTCCATGAGAACTGCAGCAGTACATCTCGAAGAATATTTTAAACATATTTGAAATGTTTTGACGCAAAATTCTAGGTTTCTACGTAATTCCTTAAATATACGCAGGAATATATATATATATATATATATATATATACAAAAAATATATATGCATGTATACACACATATATGTATATACTTACATCTACATGTGTATATAGATGCATATCAGGGTACAGGACGTTAGAACAATGAACTACAGACAACGGAACGAACACAGAGGAAAACAGATAGTCACTTGGAATTAATCCTTCGTCAGCTGCCATAATTCTAACTAGACGTTTCGAAGATAAGGCAGAGCGTAAGTCCCTAGCAATGTTACCGAGGAGCCTTACCTGTTCGGGACAAATTCTACAGGCATGGTTCTTCATCCACGCCAACTTGTCCAAGATGCAGGCAAGACAGTGAAACTGTTCTACACGCAATTGTGCAATGTCCGAAGATTTCGGAACTTAGGTTTTATGTCGAACAACTGCTGTCACGCCTGTGAAGAGTACAACTGTCATCCGAGTCTATAATTAAGATTGTTTCGCCGTCTTCTCTGAATAAGGAAGAGCAGGCTTGTTTCTTCTGTGCAATCGCTACTGCGAAGGAGGTTGTATGGAAGACGCGAGGGAAAGGGATCATGACGGACATCTTAATCTCCAGCCTTGGCTTGGTTAACTTTTTTCTTTTCCTCTTGAAAAGAAAAATAAGGCTGGAGAGGAGATGCCTGCCACACAGTGTGTTCGGAAAAAGATGGAAGACTGTAGCAAGTTTGTTGAGAGGGAATGAACCTGCTTAAGCGAGAGCATAAAGTTGCTACCAGGTATTCAGTGTTCGGAATGTGGTTTGTGTGGTCGGCTACGTCCCTCACTCCATTTGTGGTTATCATTTATTTTTAATTATGTTTATCTTCACGTTGTTTTATCATTCGTTCCCCGACCCCTTGTCTGTCTTTGTATTGTCCCTCCTTACTCGTCCTACATGGATAATTAAAAATAAAGTTTATATTTTATACACCTCGTCATATGTTTTATGTTTATAACCTTATATTTTAAACACATTATATTCCTTATTAGCTTATGAGCCTAAATTCTAAGTTTTTATATCTAATACATTCATTTATATATTTTTTAAATAATTTTTTCTTCGCTTTCTTCTAATAATTTTAAATATAATTTATTCGTCACCTATATATCTAATTTGTAAATTTGTATTAATGCTTTATAACTATGCTTAATAATAATAGTCCTTTTTCTATTGTGGATCTGATTACCACCCCTATTTTATTCTATTTTAAACTTTTATTCTATCATTTTTCGAAGTGTTTAATGCGATAATGAATTTAAGTAAATTCAGCTTCCTCTATCTCCTTTTTCTCATTATCATCCCCTCCCTATCACTCACTTCCTTATTATCACCCTACGTCTTGCCCATTTGCGAACATTAAACCGACATATAGTCCCATCACTTTTGATAATTTAGTAGGCTGACCTGACATTAATTGCTTCTCTCACCACTGACCAGTGGATATAAACATCTTACTTAAGATAAAAATCTAAACGATCGGAGCCGATCTTTCCTCTATTGTTAGAAGTTTAGATAACTGGGTCATTTGTGTCAATTATCTCCTCCTCTTACAATAAATTCTAATAACCCCTAAATTCTTGTTTGTTCTGACCAAATATACACTATTCTGATAAGTCCATTCCAACTGAATTGTAGCAGGATCGATGTAAATATTTTTACTCCGTGAATTTGTTAACTATGTTGAATAAGTCGAAGATCATGAATTCATCTGACGAAAATGGTTTCTTTACAATGATGTAATGTTCTCGTTAATTAATTATAGGAGTCGTTGGAAACGGCCGTCATGAATTGACACCTGTACTTCTTTGTTACTCACGTATATTTTATTCACCTATCCTGGAATCTACGCTACGTAAATATTATAGACAGTATTTTTAATATAAAGTACATGTTTCCATAGCTAAGGTTGGATTTCATCATGCAGCTGGGTTTTATTATCTGCATACATTGCAAGAATATCACGTGGCCGGCACTTTTGCACCAAGTCTGATATTCACTTAATATTGTCGAGTATGCATGTTACTCAGACCTAACAAGGTGCCTCAATTTAAGAACCTAATTCAACTGATTCTTAATTGTATTATATATATATATATACGGGAGAATTTACGAAAAAAACAATAGACGAAGACAAGTGGTGTAAACAACAAATGGATGTTAAATAGTTTAACGCTCGGGAATAGAGAAAGTCTTTGACGTTTCGAGCTACGCTCTTCAACTGAAAGGAACACAAAGAAATAAGGAGAGAAACAAGGAGAGAAAAAATAAATGTAGTGGTCAACGATCTATCATGGCGAATATATATATATATACATATATATTTAGAAATAATAATGTTTCTTTTTATTAGATCAAAGACTGTGTGTCCCTTTGAAAATTATATATTTTCGAATGGGAATTCAGTAGCGTCGTCAAGCCGTGTACCCTCTCTGTGCTGATAAAGAGCAATAACCCAGAAACCGGTCCACAAATGTTGCTTTGTGCTGGATAGCGGTGCTGAGCTCCCTTGTTCGAAAATATAAGGACCTAAATATTGTGTCGTATAGCCAACTGGAAACGACGTTTCCTGGGGCTAAACAACAGTAACATTCGTCCACATTATGTTGACAAATAGTCTTTACTTTAAAGTACTATTACTGAATATCTCTCTTTGAGAGATTTAGAAATGATAATGTTCCTATTTAAATATGTATAATACAACCAATAGGTACGGAAGATAGAATATATTGGAAACATTATTTATCACAACGACAGTGTCGACACATCTTTTATCGCTCTCTCGCAGCCGAGAAACTATACAGTAAATTTCGGTGCATCCCACGGAGCAGGAGCATCACATCAGGTCCACTACTAGCGACATACCCAACATGCAATTTCAAAATTCAAAATTTAAATTTGAACTTTAATTTTAACTTATACATACATATATATATATATATATGTATATATATATATATATATATATAATACAAAGAATATATATACATGTATACACACATATATGTACATACTTACATCTACATGTGTATATACATGCATATCAGGGTACAGGACGTTAGAACAATAAACTACAGACAACGGAACGAACACATAGGAAAACGGAAAGCCCCTTGGAATATCCCTTCATCAGCTGTCTCTATTCTATCTAGACGTTTCGAAGACCAGTATATATATATATATATATATATATATATATATATATTGTCTCACTCATTAGAATGAGGGCATGGTGGGGCACCACCTTGAAGATATGTATACACACATATATGTATGTATACACACACACGCATATATAATTGTATATATATATACTTTACGTATTGAGTTATTTTTTCATATGCAAACCAAGCGTATTTATTCGACGGTATTTAATTTAATACCGCTTTCTGCAAGCCAGAGACAACAAGCTGACAATGATGCAGTTCGTTCTGTTATATTTGTAGAAAAAATATTCCGAATCCGCTCAAGAAATTATGCACTGATGCTGATATCATTAATTACAATTTGTATCGCTTAAAATATATGGGTAAGTAACAGTGTTATTGTTGTGTACATGTGTGTATGCGTTATGCGTGTATGTATCTATGTACATGTATGTCTAAACGTGTGTAATTTACAAATGCTTTGTGCCGCCCATGACAATATTGAGCCATTACATAATGTGTATAAGTAAACCGTTGTGCATCATATGAGAAGGGATGCAAGCCCTTCTCATCAATTCTCCTCATTTTGTTTTACTTTTTATTCCTCCTTTCGATTCTCTTTTCGTTCCTATCTGCCAAACCTGTAACCCTGTATCCTTTTAACCCCTTATCTCAGTTCCCTTTACTTACTCTTATACCAATCCTTTCAGATATTCTTTAATATACGTATCCTTTTCCAATTCCTCTTTCTATCAACCTATCAACATCGCAGCTCCTAATCAACGCCTTCGAGACTTAAACATGATCTGCCTTGCTTCCACCCTCTCTCTCCTTCTCTCTCTCTCACTCTCTCTCTCTCTCTCTCTCTCTCTCTCTCCCTCCCTCCCTCTCCCCCTCTCTCTCTCTCTTTATAACTTCCTCTTTCTCCCTACAATTCTTTCTCAACTGCCCCCTTTTCTTTTCCTTCTTTTTTCTCTCATTTTATTTTTTTGTCTCTTACTCATACCAATCATGTCTGCTTTTTATTATGCATTTTTATTCTTTTATTCTTTTATTTGTTTCAGTCATTTGACTACAGCCATGCTGGAGCATCGCCTTAAAGGGTTTTAGTCGAAGAAATCGACCCCAGGACTTACTCATTGTAAGCCTAGTACTTATTCTATCGGTCTCTTTTGTCGAACCACTTGATTACGGGGACGTAAGCACACCAACATTAGTTGTCAAGCAATGACACCTGCACAGACACAAAGACACACGAACATAAACATATACATACGTATACATGTTTATATATATTTTAGGTCTTAATAGACACAAGATGTGATTTATTTCTAGCGCATTAATTGTCCACGTTAGTGGTCGGCGTTATTTTTTTTAAATGTACCTTAATCCCCTGAGATTGCAGATAATATTTCTGAATTTCTTTGATTCTTTACATGTGCTGGCCTCCTGATAATTAATCGATATTAATTAATATATGACTAATTACCAGATTTTATAATAATAATAATATATATA
>NC_068981.1:34402106-34403000 GCF_001194135.2 Octopus bimaculoides
TGTGTGTGTGTGTGTGTGTGTGTGTGTGTGTGTGTGTGTGTGTGTGTGTGTGTAGTGGATCTTGCATGCATGAAGTGGATTCGATCCACCATAGCCAAATTTAAATTAGCAATGCAACAGAACTTTTCCCACGGTGGAAAATTGGTTTTTCTCTGACAGCAGTTTTACATTTTCCAGATGCCTTTCGCTAGGCCGAAATAATGTCTTCACCACTTGACCCTTTCTAACCTCTTCTACTCCACCAAAAGCTAGAATAGAGATAACAAGACCACCAACTAAATCTATTGTTTTCAATGATATGTCTATCCTTCTGGATAGTTATAAAAACAAGAAACCCCAAGCAAAAATCAGTCCAGTCACCAGTCGGTGACGACTCAACTCGTCCAGTCACATGGTGACTACTCAGCGAGAATGAAGTCTGGCTGACCAGCTAGAGCCTTGGTCAGAGGGAGATATGAATTTTACTGTCAGCAACTGTGAAACAACGTCCCACCCCCTACAACTCTCACTAGCTCAAATTCTATTCTCTTACAACATCATTTCATCTCTCTCTGTAATTACTACTAAACAATGAAGAGGACACAAACACAAACTTTACTTTGCATGTCTTTTGATTTATCATAACCTGCCCGTCCAAGCATGGTATTTTTCAATGTAACGGTAAATAAATATTTCCTTAAAACATCATGTATTGTTCATCTTTCGCATCCTGCAACATGTCATTATAACAACAATTTTTTTTCGTCACAACTGCTGAGTCCGACATTTCATAATATTCTGTACCTACAAATCTTACCCTTTACAATTGGTAACTACACAAATTATGATCGTCACACACACACACACACACACACACACACACACACACACACACACACACACACACACACACAC
>NC_068981.1:34403501-34405336 GCF_001194135.2 Octopus bimaculoides
TATATATATATATATATATATATATATATATATATAAACGACAGGTTTCTTTCAGTTTCCGTCTTCCAAAATCCACCTACAAGGCTTTGGTTGGCCCGAGGCTATAGCAGCAGGCACTTACCTAAGGTGCAGTGAGACTGAACCCGAACCCATATGCTTTATAAATTTTACACCTGTCTGAGTTTTTGTTTCAATTTATAGATTTGTATTTGCGTGCTTAGCTGAATAAATAATAAATAAATTTATTAATCCAATTTACATCGAATATTTTTTTATCGATTTAAATAAGTAAAGATTACAAATGAAAGTGTAACCTGGATGCATATGTGTTCTTGCATATACAACACTTAGGTGTATACATGTTTGTGTGCATCAGTTCAGAATTGCATTTATGAGCATGAATGCATAAATATGCAGTAAGTCAGGTTCATGCATGATTGGTAGCAGCTCCAGTCTAGTGTGAAATGTATGCTTCTTCCCAACAGGTAATAGGCCCAACCTATGTGTCGAATACTAGCCCCAGTTCAATGTGTTAAATACAGTTAGGAGAAATAAAAATAAACACAAGTTTATGTCATAGTTCCAAGTGGCGTTTCATCATTATGGCTGTTTGGAGCCTGCAATAGGTGTTCCAACTGCATTAGGTTACAGGTACAAACCTACAGACGTAGTGTACTTGTTGTGCTTCCGGGCAACGAAAGAGAATAATATAAGAACTAGAGTGCGCAGCTCGGAGATCAGGGGTCTGGCTCCAGATTGAGCAGATGCTTCTCCGCATTGAGAGCTCTGGTATTACGCACATGAGATATCACAGAATAGAAATGCAAGACAGATTCTTTAAGCAGACCCAACCGACTGGGGACATAAGGGGTTGATCAAAAACGAAGTGGTTGGAGAACATCCATATTCTCCGTTGGCCACGTTTGGGAATCCAACCTGAAAATATAATAACGACTGCTTTTCAGAGGACTCCAAGGAAGAGTTGCCTGAGGGTTCTATCCCCATAAACCTACCAAGAATAGTGGGCAGAGAAAATGGATGGATGGATGGATGGATGGATGTTACCAATGGGTCACATTTACCAATGGGTCACATTTTACTACTAACACGGTATGTAAGTCGCCTCAAAAGTCCATACCAATAAGTCTAACATTCCATTGATCTGACAGGCAGCATACACGCAAATAGATACGAAATAAATATGCGTGTATAAGTTCGCACGTACATTCGTATATGTGTGTGTATGCATATTAATGTATATATGAGCATGTTTGCATATGCGTAAATATATATATATGTATATGTACTCAGAATGTAAGGACGGACGAAATGCTACTAAGCATTTTGTCCGGTGTGCTAACGATTCTGCTAGCTCGCCACCTCAATAATAATAATAATAATAATAATAATAATAATAATAATAATAATAATTCTTTCAAATTTTGGCTCAAGGTTAGCAAGTTTAGTGAGAAGGAAGTTAGTTATGTCGACTCCAGGGCTCAACTAGTACTTCTTTTATCGACCTCGAAAGGATACTGAGCATTTTGTCCGGTGCGATAGCGATTCTCCCAGCTCGTCAATATGTACAGTCTTCTTTTCATAATACTTTCTCTCTCTCTCTCCCTCTTTGTCTACCTACCTATCTATTTATTTATCTATCTATCTCTTTCTCTCTCTTTCTATCTATCTATCTATCTATCTATCTATCTATCTATATATATATATATATACATATATATATATATACATATATATATATATAAAACAATTTATCTATCTCTCTATGTATTTATCACTCTCTCTATATATAGACCTATCTATATATAAATATATAT
>NC_068981.1:34405492-34407354 GCF_001194135.2 Octopus bimaculoides
GAGAGAGAGAGAGAGGTGGGGGTGGAAATCTGTTCAAGTCCGGAAATAATATCACATCATTTAGACGAGAAAATAAGGCGACATTACCTGTCGAGATCATGTTCCATCATGACGGAAACGAGAATTTTTTTCTAACAGAGATTGCATTTCAACAGAGAATGGTGGGTAAACAATGATGGATAACTTACGGACGTTTTCACAAACGTTTATATACCACCACAAACATAATTTCATTTATTTTGTGCTTATTTAACACATAACTGAGACAGGTCCTGTTACAAACTATAGCACGGCACCTCTGTATAACTTTACTTTCTTTCCCTTACAAATTTTTAAATCATTCTTGTCCATAACTCTCACCACGGTTGAAACCTAAATCACGGTAGCTTGTCACATATAATTTGCAGTTATTTCCTCCCCACCATTGTTTATTTTCCCTTTCGTAGTATTCTGGCATAATTCTTTTTATATTTATTTTCTCTCCTAAACAACTGAAAAACCTATTACTGGTTTCTGCAGTTCATTTATTTTGCTCTTATAGCAGGCAAACAATCCTGTAAACTATAATCATATTGTGGGTCATTTTATGTACAGCTATCATCCAGGCAAACTGGATTGACGATAATTGTGTTGAAGCCCTTCATATGGAGCGCTTCTGAATCGGAGACCCGGCCTTCTTGCACAATAAGTAATGCTGATGTTGCCCGAAGGTTCCTTGAAGGGTACAAATTTCTGTGGAAAATTCAGGCTCAAAAGTTACAAGTCAATGAATAAATAGTCCTGTTAATCATACAACTAAAACCCTGATCGATGAAATTGATGAGAATATACTTTATGTCTTGTAATGTTTCAGAAAACATTACTGTTGTTAATTACAATGCAGAAAAAAAAATGATAACTGTGCCTGTCTATATCAAAGTTTTGCTTTAAATATATTAGGGAGTTAAGTTTAGAGTTACCAGTCAGGTTAATACATCTCTTAAGAAAATTTGTTTTATTTTTCGGTTTAGATGGTTTGATCTCAGAAACATCAAATATCTGTCTCTTGGTCAATTCAGCGCCCTCTGCTTCCTTTGCCAACCAAAGTTTCAGTGGTTCAAACACCAAAGAACGAAGAAACAATCATTTTGTTTTTTTCCTTTCAAAACTTGTAGTTTAAGGAAGAAATTAAACTATAACCTATTGTCGTAAATTGTAACAAGACGGTGCCATATTTAGTTTTATTTTTCTATAACCAGCGTTATTTGACAAATCAGCTAAAGGCTGAGAGTCGGCTGTCAGAAACAAGTGTTCAGCTCAAAGCTAAACACTACATAACGAAGTTTGTTTCATATAACTTTGAATGTGTAGCTTTAGGCTTTAAGAAAGGTGAGGTATATAGTAGGAAATGTACAGAAAATTTGATTGCTAGGAAAATATCTTTAGGTAGCGTTTTCTTGAAGGATACTGTCTCTTGAAGGATACTGTCTCTTGAAGGATACTGTCTCTTGAAGGATACTGTCTCTTGAAGGATACTGTGTTAGTATTTAGTAGAGATCCCAGAAGTTAAATGTACGAATACCGAGAGAAAGGGTGGTAGATCGATCAAATATATTTAAATGAGTTGTCCAAGGGGAAGCATGCTAGAAGCAGCTCTCACGTCATATCTTTCTCCCGTATTCACTCACTTCCTCTCACTTTCTTTCACTCTCTTTCACTCACACCCATCCACTCACTCTCTTACTAACTCGTTCCATTTTTCCTTTCCGCCCTTTCTCTCTTTCTCCCCAGTTCGATTGAACGAACGAAAGCGCTGTTAAAGAATTATCCAAAAATTCTGACTGCCTCCTCCTTCTTAATATGCAATATCTGTACACCACTTC
>NC_068981.1:34407417-34408309 GCF_001194135.2 Octopus bimaculoides
ATATATATATATATGTATATATATATATATATGCGCATACATACATACGTACGTACTGTTGTATAGTCAAACTGTACACCCCTACCGGTAAAAAGTGGTAGTAGCCAGCCATTATAAATAGACCAGTACCCGCGACAGGGAGGAGGTCAAGAAGGTTGAGAGTAAGTGCGACTGTGTTGATAGTCATGTCTGTGCTGATATAGTAATTATACTGTGATACTGAGTGGACGCTATATCGATCCAACCTTTGGAAGATAATAACACTGTACGAATGAGGGTCGTACGTGACTATAGACGCACAGGATGGAACCTTATGTGCGCGCTTGTGAATGTGTGCATGCGTGCGGGTACAAAATATGCGCATATTAGACGCGTTTTAACCTTATAGCTTTCTCACACTTTCTTCTGTATTTTTGCTTTAGCCCTATAATTTTTTTTTGCGTGCGTGTGTATGGGTGCGAGGTTGTTGAGTGCGTGTGTGTAGGGGTGTGTATGCGGGTATATATATGTATATGTACATATATGTATAGTGTTTGGCGAGTATATGGGTGAGCATGTGTATGTTTCAGGTGAGGGTGGTTTAGTATATACATATACGGATTGGTGCGCTTACGCGAACACTATAGACCTTTTTACTCCCTTACTGTTACCCCCTCCCCTTACTTAGGGGTCTATAGCTCTTTTGTCTTAATAACGGTCAACCACACAGTAATTTCCCTTTGTTTAACGGTCATTTTTCACAGGAATTTTCAATGGCCGGATAACCGAAGAAGTGTTGGCGTGGGTTCCCACCCCGGCATCCGAAACTCGGAGTTTTATCATGGCTACCGAATAAGTGTCACATATTTTTATAGATAAAACCTCTATTTACATAATATCGAGGTCTCTTTCC
>NC_068981.1:34408993-34410857 GCF_001194135.2 Octopus bimaculoides
ATATATATATATATATATATATATATATATATATATATACATACATATATATAGATATGAAAAAGTGTAATATATATATAAATATATATATATGTGTATGTGTGTGTGCGTGTGTGAGTGTGTGTGTATGCAGCTGATGATGGCACTGCATTTAAATTGATGTAATGATTGCACTGTTCAAGAAAATAGAGCCGCTTGAAACGGTCGTACTGCATCATTGCTTGATAACCTGTTGCTTATTTTGATTATATATATATATATACATATATGCACGCGCGCGCGTATGTGTGTCCGTGTGCGCGTGCGCGTGCGTGTCTGTAATGACGAGTAGTGTTTGCGTACTCACATTCGTATATTCTTGTCTGTTCAACAATTTTGTTGGCAGGTGCATTGGAAAGAGTGTTGGATACGGACCCAGTAACGGAAGAAGAGACGCAACGCGAATTCTTGACAGCAATGGATGGGCAGGTAATGGGCGCTGAAAGGAAATGGAATCTCTTGGTATTTAACTTCCATTCACCTAGACCACCATTAACTACGCTCATCTTAGCAAAAAGGTTCATGTTTCTAATTTGAAGATATTCACTTCCTATTTCTTTATCGTTCCCCCCTCTCTCTGTCTCTGTCTGTCTGTCTCTGGCTTGGTTCTCTCTCTCTCTCTCTCTCTCTCTCTCTATTGCTATTCATCGTCACAATACTTCCATCTCTCTTTGTCTTTATTGCTATCGGTTTTGCTCTTTTACTCTTTTACTTGTTTTCAGTCATTTGACTGCGGCCATGCTGGAGCACCGCCTTTAGTCGAGTAAATCGACCCCGGGACTTATTCTTTGCAAGCCTAGTACTTATTCTATCGGGTTCTTTTGCCGAACCGCTAAGTAATGGGGACATAAACACACCAGCATCGGTTGTCAAGCAATGCTAAGGGGACAAACACAGACACACAAACACACACACACATATATATATATATATATATATATATATATATCAGGATAAATACTTTATAAGAATTTATCAAACAGTTAGCGTATTCGACGGGCTTCTTTCAGTTTCCGTCTACCAAATCCACTCACAAGGTTTTGGTCGGCCTGAGGCTATAGTAGAAGACACTTGCCCAAGATGCCACGCAGTGGGACTGAACCCGGAACCATGTGGTTGGTAAGCAAGCGACTTACCACACAGCCACTCCTGCGCGGTTTTTAATATGTTCTAAACTCCAATATTTTCTTGTTGATAATTTTATCTAAATAATAATAATAATAATAATAATAATAATAATAATCCTTTCTACTATAGGCACAAGGCCTGAAATTTTAGGGGAGGGATAAGTCGATTACATCGACCCCTGTTACTTAATTCATCGACCCCGAAATGATGAAAGGCAAAGTCGACCTCGACGGAATTTGAACTCAGAACGTAGCGACAGACGAAATACCGCTAAGCATTTCGCCCGGCGTGCTAACAATTCTGCCAGTTCGCCGCCTTTTGTTGTGGTGTTAGTAATAATAGTTATAACAATAACAACAACAAGAATAAAAGTTAGAATAAGAATATCAATAACAAGGACAACAACAATAAGAACAACACTGATAATAATAATAATGATTGTTGGTGTTATAACAGATATTACACGAGTATTTCTTCTAAATGCGTCGAAAGTGATAAATGTTCTCTAAGCTTGCGATAAGAAAACACTGAAGAATTTATGAAGTAACAGATTTTATTAAATCCTGCGCATTTCATATATGATATCAGGGATCTTTCTTCGTCTGTTTCAAATAATTCGCGTATGATATGCTTTATAAACACACACACACACACACACACACACACACACACACACACACACACACACACACACACA
>NC_068981.1:34410916-34413191 GCF_001194135.2 Octopus bimaculoides
ATATATATATATATATATATATATATATATATATATGTAAAAGATTTAGATTTAGATTCAAAATTGAATATGGTACTTATGTTTAGGCACCAGAATATAGTATGATATCCAAAAACCATTCTAAAAGCAAGGTGATCAAAAAATCAAAATAAGCAACACGGATTTTAAAGATGATTGCAGTAAGCACGTTTCATGCTACTCCATTTATTTAAGTAATGCGAGCATTACTTAATCATCTTTAAAATCCGTGTTGCTTATTTTGATTATATATATATTTATGTATATATATATGTATATATATATATGTATACTCTACTACTATTACTATCACTTCCCTGTCTATCTCTCTCCCTCTCTTTTTTTTCATTCTTTCTGTTTTTCTCTCCTAACCCTCCTCTATTCTTCTCTTCCTTTCACCGTTCCCTCTCTCTCTCACTCCTCCTCCTTGACCCTCTCGTCGCTGACACGTGACGAAAGGGATTCTTTCTTTCTACTTCCTGCCTTCCTATAGGGAAGACGTGAATTTTTTTGTCTCTCATTCACATCTAACTTCGCGTTTAAAATAATAATTTTTCTATCGTTTTGTGTTCTCACTGTCCTGTTCTTGTTTACACTTTCACCCTCCGCAAAAAATTCCAAATTTAATTAATTTACTTTGCGAGAAGGACTGTTCCAACGAAGCCGCGTATTGTCCTTGCCTTCGCACCGCGGAGTAGATGGAACAGGGACAACTGAAGAAGGGAAATATCCTTTATGTTGCATGTCCCGTTTCTCAGTTTGTTTTTTTCGTTGTTCGAAAAAAAGTTCGATTTCTGTCTTCGTCTTTATGTTTTCGTTTCTCATTGTGTTTAACGATTTTTGTGATGTTCTGTACCCATATATGCATGTATGTATACATATAGATGTAGGTATGTACATATACGTATGGATATATGTATATATTTATATATTATTTATGTCATTATATATATGTATGTATATATATATATATTTATTTATTTATTTCTGCATAATATATATAAATATATATGCATACACACACACACACACAGGGGAATATATGTGTATGTATATACGCGCGCGCGCACACACATATACACATACGCACGTAGAGGTACATGGCTTAGTGGCTAGGTTGTTGCAATCAGGATCGTAAGATTGTGATTTCAATTGCTTGACCGAGCGCTGCTTTGTACTCTTGAGCAAAACACCTCATTTTACGTTGCACCAGTCCGCCTAGTTGCCAAATTGAGCAATTTTGTGACGAGCCGGCAACCCGTCCAGTAAGAAGGACTTTTGAGTCTTTTATCTTTTTTCTCATATACACACATACATATGTACACGCACGCGCGCACAAGTTTCCTTTACAGCTGTATTTGCTAATGTTGTGTTTGCGTGTGTGTATTATATCATGCGTGTGGGCATGAAGGAGAGAGAAAGAGAAACACAGAGAGACAGGGTGACAGTAACAGACAGACGGAGACTCTATGTGTTTGTGTGTGTGTGTGCGTGTGTGTGGGGGTGTGGGTGTGTTTATGCACCTGTGAATGTATACGTATGCAAGAGATCTTATTTATTAGTATACCAGCAAGTTTATATACATTTATCTATGTCTATGTTTATATTTGTTTATTAGAAACTTATGTATATCTACTAAATTCTTGCTAACTAAACTTCTGTATATGTATCTATATATATGTGAGTATGAGTGGGCTTATATATATATGTGCATCGGTGTGTGTGTGTGTGTGTGTGTGTGTGTGTGTGTGTGTGTGGTGTTTGTTGATTTAGATATCGACTTAGTGGCCTGCATATTTATGTAATGCCTAAGTACGTTTGCGTGTGTGCGTGAAAGTATATGAGTGATGTTTGTGAACAGATGAGTTGATAATGAAACGTAAGGTGTACAGCAGTGTCCTTCTTAAATCTACAGATGACGTGTTTGTCGTTTTAGGTGTGCCAGCAAATTTTATTCGCACCTCTGTGTATATAATTCATTATGCACATATCTATGTACGCATACACCCAGACACTTCCTCTCTCTTCACTTCTATCACCTTCTCCCTTCCACTCTCTTCCTTCATCGTCACCCCTCCCTCGTTACCTCACCCCTACACATTCCAATCCCACCATCCCTATACATCCCATCCCTTAGACCCCCTACCTTTTCTTCCCCACTCTCGCCTCCCCCACACTCCAGCACCACGACACCACACGACACACCACCACACCACACGACACACCACCACACCATCACATCACATACCACCACACC
>NC_068981.1:34414826-34415923 GCF_001194135.2 Octopus bimaculoides
AATTGCTATGAGGATAAAAATAAACCTTCTTTTCTATGTCATTCAATAAAACTACCTTCAACAACTGCTTCGATATGAGAATCAAGTGGTCCTGGTTCATTTTGGACATTACTCTAACTATGGCAGCTTTCAAAGAATCTTTGGTGTTATGGGCGTGTTCATTGACCTCTCTCTCAACAACGCTCCACATGTAATAGTCCAATGGATTGAGATCTGGGGAATTAGAAGGCCAAATGTTAGGGGCTATGTGATTATGAAAATTTTCAGCCATCCATTCCTGTGTTACTAGAGCCATGTGTGATAGAGCAGAGTCTTAGTGAAACACATATGACCTTCCATTGCATACATTGTTTATCCAGGGCATAACAAATATTTCCAGGACCTCAATGTAGGTGGCAGTAGTAACTCTAAGGCCTTGTGGAAAGAAATAAGGAGGCATCTCATGTCCTTCGTTGCTGACAACCTCTACTACTATGACAGTTTTAGGACACTTTGTATGCATAACACTTGGGACTTCAGAAGGGTCTGCACATAACCATCTGCCATTTCTTCTGTTAACTCTTTGATCTTGGTCGAAGTTTTTCTCGTTTGAGAAAAACCAAAATCAAATCTTTTTCTGTTGGATTTTTCAGTTTGTTTAAGAGTCTGATGTAGTGATTTTCTGTTCCTATTTCTGACATATTGACCTTTCCTCATCACATAAGACTTATACCTGATGTGTTCGAGGACAATATTTCTGACTGTTCCTTCTGACACATGGAGATCTTCCGCAATTGAACTCATGGACTTTCTGGGATTGTAATCAATAGTCTGTTGAATTTGTTGGATAAATTCAGGTCTTCTGATAATTTCAGAGCGTTTAGAATGCTTTTTATGCTTTGATACTGGTGATACGTTTCCATCTTCAGTCTCTAGCTCCTTACAAACTTTGTAGACGAAAGATTTGGCAACTTTTAAAAATCGAGATATTTCTAAATCACTATGCTCAGCCTTTATAACCACGACAACAGCATGCCTCTTCATTTCTTGAATAAGCTGAGGGTCTGACATTATTTTCTGAAACAAAGATTATACAGAGTTAGCAAAAAATGCAGCAA
>NC_068981.1:34416023-34417545 GCF_001194135.2 Octopus bimaculoides
TGTATGTATGTATGTATGTATGTATGTACGTATACAAATACCTATTTATTGTGTCTATGCATGTATTAGTTCGTTTGGGTGGATGAGTATGTATGTATGTACATTAAAAGATCGCATTTAGTTGAAGGTTTTCCTGGCATTGTATAGGACAAAAAAGCCGAATGCAAGAAAGCCCAGAAGATAAACAGTATTTCGTAATCTTGCCTGCTACAACACACATATATATATATTAGAGAAACAAAGTATAATCTTCGGGGGAAAAAAATTAACCCCATTACCTACAAAATGTTTCGTCAGGAAACCTTTGACCAAACAGATGCATATCCTATAATCATTTTTTTAAATATTACATGTATTTTATTGTTCTTTTATTTGAAAAAAAAAATAGTAATCCTTTCTATAGAACATCACCTATGATAAGAGATAAACGCAATTTGACGAGTTTCTGACCGTACAGAGGTTAAGCTCCCGCCCGGCGAGACATGTCATCCTGAAATCCGGCTTCGATTTTTCCAACAGAAGCCATTTCTATTTACTTATGCCTTTAATGTTCTCATGCTTGAGAACAGTATTAACATGATCTTGTGCTGTTTCTTTCACTTACATGTTTTGTTATTGTGCAGTCCATCCAGATCAAGGAGTCCTGTGATCAAAGGCATTAAAACCATGACGATTTCGCATTTTCATTTATTTAGTTATTTATTTATTTATTTATTATTATTATTATTATTATTGTTATTATTATTTAGTTCTTTATTGCCCACAGGGGGCTAAACATAGAGGGGGACAAACAAGGGCAGACAAAGGTATTAAGTCGATTACATCGACCCCAGTGCGTAACTGGTACTTATTTAATCGACCCCGAAAGGATGAAAGTTAAAGTCGACCTCGGCGGAATTTGAACTCAGAACGGCAGACGAAATACCGCTAGGCAGTTCGCCCGCTGCGCTAACGATTCTACCAGCTCGCCTTATTATCATCATTATTATTATTATCATTATTATTATTATTATTATTATTATTATTATTATTATTGTTATTATTATTATTATTATTATTATTATTATTATTATTATTATTATTAAAATTATTAAGGCGACGATCTGGTAGAATCGTTTGTACGCCGGACAAAATACTTAGCAGCATTTCGTCCGTCTTTACGTTCTGATTACTATCATTATTATTGAAGATTTATTTCATACTAGCAGAGATACCCGGCCTTGCTCGGGATTAAAATGGCATAGTTTTTTTTTTATTATTTTACTTGTTTCTGTCATGTGACTACTGCCATGGTAGGGCACTGCCGTTGATCGAACAAATCGACCACAGGATTAATTCTTCGTAAGACTTATCCTATCAGTGTCTTTTACCGAACCGGTTAGTTATGGGAATGTAAACACAACAACATCGGTTCTCAAGTAATGGTGGGGGTACAAACACAGGCACACACACACCCACACAAATATACACATATATATACGACAATCTTGTTTCAGCTTCCGTGTACGAAATCCACTCACAA
>NC_068981.1:34417555-34422555 GCF_001194135.2 Octopus bimaculoides
ATATATATACACACATACATACATACATACATACATATATATATATATACAACCCTAACACTAACCCTAACTAGTGTGCGCAGTAAAAAAATCTGATTAAAAACAATCAAGAATTTGCAAACGTTATTGTCGGCCCCTCGTATCATTAATAATATCTGATACAAGTTACCGCCCCTTGTATCGTCCGACATGTTTGTTTATATTCACGAGTGTCCGTTTTCCGTGTTTTATTTTTCAGTATAAAATATTGAAAAATAGATGAAGCTTCCTAATTTTTTGCATACTTCATTTATTTTGGATATATTTCCCATTTCCCATCTTCATAATTTTTTTTAGAAATTAGGCGTAATTTTCTTGGAGAGGTGCGCTTCTAAATAAGCGCCGAAAATTGTACGCGTACCGTTGCATAGATGTGATGCGTTCAAATCCTAGGCGAATTGGGAGTAGTCTATTTATGTTGGGGCGCGTTAAATTTTATATTTGTATTATTTCTAGGAAAGTAACAGGTAATAAAGTTTTTAAGAAATGTTAGTCAAGCGAGTATGGGACACTCTTCTTGATCTTTTTGTACCCTTTCAAACGATGAGATTGCCTTGTAGTTATTGTTTCTGTTGTTGTGTTTAACCACAGACCAACCCTTATCGACCTGATCTATGATCAAAGATATTCAAGCCGTGTCTATCACATCTTTTTTAAACGGTTCTTGGATTACTTTATATTTTTTCAAGAAGGTTGCTATTTCTGGGGGCTCCCTTGTTAGTGCGAAACTGGTGATGTCCAACTTCAACATCTGTAGCTTAACGTTCTCAGGTAGGAAAACCATGAAGAGAAAAAGGATTCCAGAGTGCTGCAATTCTGAAAAGAAAGGGCTGAGCGAAGTCCTCCCAACATAGGACTAGACGATCCACTGTTTCACCACAAGTAGGTCTGTGTAGGTCTGTGTAGAGAGGATATGTGTGTAGCCTTTGATGTCCTATTCTTTAACTTCATTTCCGTTCCGTACTGCATTGCACATCGAACAGTGCATGGATTGTTGCATTAGCATAGTTTTGTACGAGAAGAATTGCTAATCCCTTGTTTACTCCTTGTCCTTTTCTGAAAAAAGGGATGCGATGAATGTTCATCTACGTCCTTCTCACAATGAAACATAGTGCATTTGAGTGAGAGAGATGGAGAGAAGGAAGAGTCGAGCTCAGTACTTTATCGCCTCTAGAAAGATGAATGCCAAAACTGACTCTATCACCTTGGGCGAGATTTGAACTCCGAAAGCAGAGATCCAGAACAAATATACACTGGAACTGTGGTTCTAATGACTCAATCAATTCTTTGCCATAGAGTCCTATTAGAAGAAGTATTTTCCTTTTAACTATTTAACACTACAAGTTTCGAATTAAGGCTCCGTCCGAATGAAAGTTTTACTGTTAAAAAAAAAACAGGTAAAATGGACAAATATGTGAATCAGTGCTTATAGAAAAACATAATCTGCAGAACTCCTTTGTATTGTTATAATGAAAGGATCACAAAAACAAACTAATTCAAAAATAAATGTCTTTAGTTCAGTGATTCATGTGAGTGTTAGGAATTATTGAGACAAGAAGTAAATCATGAGCTGAACAACATGATTTTTTAAAAATTTGGTCTGGATTAGGCTTTAAGTTTCGTTAATTCTCTCGAGATTTCTCCATAAACTTAAAAATAAAATATGAACAAAGTTCTTTTCAGTTGGAAGGAAACTTTCAAAGGAAACATTCATTGGTAATTTCAGTCTTTCGGCCGTTTCCTTTGTTCTTATGCTGTTGAGAAGATTTGAGGGGTAGGAAGGCTCAATCCAAATCGCTCGCTCTGTACAGAAGCTCGAAATAAATCGGTGCTTGTTTATTGTAACGTCGCTCCGTGTTGGCGGGAGGTGTGTTTGGATAGAATGAACAAAATCAACATATGTTTTGATCTTCTTGCAGAAATTAATATAGTTACGGTTTAAATAAGCAAATTTTCATAGGAAATAAGCGTGGAAGCTTCTTATTGGACTGATGTCTTTTCAGATAACAACAGCTGAATGTTAACATTAAGCAGAAAAAAAAATTTTTCAATTCTGTTTTGGATCCACTAATTTAGGGAATAATAAACATTCGGTAACATTATTCGCGATTACAAACAATGGCTTCTACTCAATTACAAATGTTTAACTCAAAACTATTCTTTTAGTTACGTTTTTTTTCAATATTGTTGTTTTTGATGTTGTAGCTATTACTGTTGCTGTTCAGTGCCAGGTCAGCCTCGACTGAAAAAGACCGATGATCAAATATCTTTCAGCTATGATCATGTCGTTTTGTAAAGCTAGAAATAATTGTTTCTAATTTTGAGGAGAGGGGATTAGTCAATTTTGAGGAGAGGGGATTAGTTAATTTTGAGGAGAGGGGATTAGTCAATGCCATAGACTCCAGTGCTTGAGTGATACTTTATTTTATTCTTTTCTACTCTAGGCACAAGACCCGAAGGGACCAGTCGATTACATCGACCCTAGTATGCAACTGGTAGTTAATTTATCGACCCCGAAAGGATGAAAGGCAAAGTCGACCTCGGCGGAATTTGAACTCAGAACGTAAAAACAGACGAAATACCGCTAAGCATTTTCCCCGGCGTGATAACGTTTCTGCCAGCTCGCCGCCTTAATACTTTATTTTATTGATCCCGAAAGGATGAATGGCAAAGTTAACCTTAGCGGAATCTGAACTCCGGACGTAGTGTTCTCAGCTCAAATTCTGCCCAAGTCAGCTTTTATAACTAGAAATAATAGTCACCTAATTTGCCATTCCATTATTTCCTAAGGAAGTCAGGTGTACTTTGAGGAAATTTGGTAGTTGCTTTTAAAACATCCAGTGACCAAGTTTAGACACGCTCAGTGATTCGTTCCATCAGTGATCTTTTCATAATTTTTTTTTATCAGAGATCAACAATAAAAAGAAAGTGGTCAAGAAGAAATAAGGCAGCTTTATAATTGAAAGTTGATTAAATCAGTTTTAAAAAATAAAAATAGAGAAAAATTCTCCTGATATTTGAAATAAAAAATTTACACTTAAAACGCAGGCATTCGAGAAGGAATTTCAAAGGAAAAATTTAAGATCTGGGAAAACTATGTCACAAAGAGATTATCTTATTGTTTAGTTTCTAGGTCAGTCCTGGCAGGATAGACCTATGATCAAATTCCAGTTCGACCATTCTGTCTTTTTATAGATATGTAGGATCATATAATGTAATGTAGTGGTTTCAAATTTTGGCACAAGGCCGGCAATTTCGTAGGAAGTGTTAAGTAGGTTACATCGACTCCAGTGCTCAACTGGTACTTATTTCATCGACCCCAAAAGATGAAAGGCAAAGTCGACCCTGGTGGCATTTGAAACCAGAACGTAAAATCGGAAGAAATATTGCTAAGTATCTTGTCCAGCGCTGTAATGTTTCTGCCAACCCACCGCCGTATATTATCTAAAATAGGTCTCAAACGATTCCCCACATAGGTTATCTACGTGCGTCGTGGACTTTAAAAATATAATCTAAAGCTTTAAAAAAAAAAACAAATTTAATTTCTTTTATACAGAGAATTATTAAGAAAAACAAGGTGGGTGATAATAGTTTTCTGTTTCTCTGTCTTTTTAACCCATTACCTCCCATAATTCTATTAACTGGAATTTTTGAAATGAAACTTTGATTTCTAGCATAAAACAGCCTTAGAAACACGCTGTAATGATCAAAATAGCATTTCAAAATAACATTTTAAATAGAAATAAGCGAGATATTGGGTGAAAAATTAGCAAACCTCATTTGAATATCAGAGAAATATACCTAGTAGATATAGCAAAAAGGTTAGATATGTGTAAATGTTGACAGATAATTACGAAATTTGTAATTTTTAAGTGATCTCATATGAGATCACTGGTAGGTAATGGGTTAATGTAATAGTATGTCTTATTTTTTAGTTCCGGTAATTTTTTTGCTTAATCTCCAGTGCATTAGAAGGTCAAAAAGATTGAAAACCTCTACTCTAGCCCGTAGAAGGAACATTCCAGTTCTTGGGTCGGAGATAAACATCGAGGCTAAATATCTGATCTGAGAATAACTTTTCTCTCTGTCTTCTTAACAGTACGGAAGGCCCTGAGAAGAGGCACGATGCTGCCTTACAATCAATGTCTAAGCTATTTCAAAGAAATAACACAGAATGATTTCCCTTCTCCATCCTCTTTCTCTCTCTCTCTCTCTCACTATTTAAATACTATTAAGTGTTTTATGTGCTCATCATTTATATTTCTGATTTTCAGTTCGAACCATTCACTTATATCTCAAAAGACTTCAGCCAGCAAGGAAATCTCTATGTGCTCGCTTGACCTGCTAGGATTAGCAACCGAATCTTCATATCCCAGCCTACTGTCTTTTTAAAAATGTTGTTAGATGAACGGTGTTTATTTAATGTCACCAACAAAGACATGATGGTCATGGGCTAACCGGCCATTAGTTATAGGTTCGTGGAGATTAATTAATTATTTCTTACACCCACCTTCCGCCGAAATATTAAGATGCTTTAATTATTTGTTTGGATCTTTCTGATTTGGCGGGCACCACTTGTTTTCTTAACGAAACACATTCAAACTTTGGACACTGGTAGAATGTGTCATATAAAAAATCTTTTACTCTTAGTGTTATTGAGAAAATTTTATCCTTTTAAAGTTATTTCGTGTTAAAATTGTCGTATTTCGGTAATTTTAACCAATCACTGACGTCTATTGAGGTGAAAACAATTACTGCTGTGGAATGTAAACAATACGTTCTAGCGGTGTAATGGGATCTTTTCCCTTGAATAAAATTAGTGCCGTTGTTTGTCAACAACAACTATCGGCGGTACTGTTATTTATGACATCGTTCGTGCGTTTGTACTGGTTTTAGCTTTAGAGTTTTAGGGTTGGGGTTCGGGTTTTAGAGTTAAGGTTAACATAAATAAAGAATGGCGC
>NC_068981.1:34425538-34428019 GCF_001194135.2 Octopus bimaculoides
TGTGTGTGTGTGTGTGTGTGTGTGTGTGTGTGTGTGTGTGTGTGTGTGTGTGTTTACGCATGTACATATAGTAGAACTACACGTATCCCTAATCATAGATGTAAGATGTCTGCAAAAACCCCATAAGTACCGAGTGTATTTGAGTACAGAGCGTATTATTTCATAGATCAAAGTTTTCTTAAAACCTGCATGACTTATCTTCTAGACTACGCCAAAGGTGCTACAGGATCAGGATTTTGAATGAGACTCAAGAGCTTTAACGTTTTACATTCAAAGCTGAAAGTGACCTCAAGCTGTAGATTTTTAGATTATATATTAGCAGATATATTTGATGGAATCTATTGAGATGTGGGACTCAAAATTAATATGTACATTAAAATACTCGGGTGCAAGTAAAAAGTTATTTATTTCCTGTTAATTTCGTGCAGTCCAAGCCCTTGTCAATATCCTACTCGTTGATTTTCTCTTGGTATTGACCATTGTCCCACTACTAGCATTTGTCACCCTTTGTTACCTCCCTTTCTCTTCTCTAATTTCCTTACTGTTATTTTTTTTCCTCACTCCCATTACTTCCCTTCCTTTTATCCACCACAACTTGTAAACCTTTCATTTCTCTCTGACAAACAGTTCTCCCGAAACTCTTGGACTTCACTTCTTTCTAGCCTTATTCTTTTTATTTTTTGCTTGTTTCGGTAATTGGACTACCACCATACTGGGGCACCGGCCTGGAGTGTTTAGTCGAAAAAAATTGGCCCCGTTACAACTTTTTATGTCTAGTACTTATTCTTTCGATCTCCTTTGCCGAACCACTATGCTATAGGGACGTAAGCAAACAAGCACAACACCTGTTGTCAAGCAGCGAAATGGTGGGACACACACACACACACACACACACACATGTTGGACGGGCTTCCACATTGTTTCCATTTACCAAATTCACTCACAAGGCATTGGTCGGCCCGGAGCTCTTGTAGGAGTCACTTGCTCAAGGTGCCACAGTAGGATTGATCCTTAAATGACGTGTTTAAACGAGTTTCTTAACCATACAACCATGCCTGCGATCGGATCTTTTCCTTTTGATTGGCAGGTCGATTTTTTTTTTTTTAATTAAACACTTTCAAACTTCGGATACTGGTAGAATGTGTCAGATAGAATATCTTTTGCTCTTAGCGTTGTTGAGAAAAGTTTGTATTTTCGAAGTTATTTCATGTTAAAGTTGTCGTATTTGGGTAATTTCAACCAATCAGTGACGTCTATTGAGCTGAGTAAAGTTACTGCTGTTGTTTGTCAACAACAACTTCCGGTGGTGTATATTTTGTTTGTCACTGTTATTTATGACATATTTCATCTCAGTTACGTTCGTATGAATAAACGAGTGTATCTGAAGCACGTTTACTTCACAACACCGCCATAATCGTTCGTGCATTTCTACTGTTTTTAGGTTTTTATTCCTGCTTTTCAGCTACTATTTTCGGAAAGACTTCCTCCCATCCCCCACCCCATTTTCTCGCAAATTAATGTTTTTAAAAAATTTTTTTTTGCCAAAAACCCAGCTTTTCGGATACGGAGATTCCGGAAAATTGCCAAAAATCGGAATTTTGAAATTTTTGCCCCCACTCCTTCCCCTCCAGCTTCTTTTTCACTTTTTCCGTAATCCTAACCCTAAAACCTCAACCCTAACCCTAAAACCCAAACCCTAAAATCCTAACCCTAAAACCCTAACCCTAAAACCCTAAAGCTACAACCAGTACAAACGCACGAACAATGTCATAAATAACAGTGACAAACGAAATATACACCGCCGATAGTTGTTGTTGACAAACAACAGCAGTAATTTTATTCAGCTTAATACATGTCATTGATTGGTTGAAATTACCCAAATACGACAACTTTAACACGAAATAACTTCGTAAATACAAACTTTTCTCAACAACGCTATGAGTAAAAGATGTTCTATCTGACACATTCTACCAGTATCCGAAGTTTGAAAGTGTTTAGTTAAAAAAAATAATTTATCGACCTGCCGATCAAAAGGAAAAGATCCTAGCCATCTTTGGCTTTCTTAATATTCTATTTACTGTCTCCTTGAGATTTGTAGAGGTGGTTGTATTAATATTGATTTCTTTATTGCCCATAGGGGGCTAAATATAGAGGGGACAAACAAGGACAGACAAAGGGATTAAGTCGATTACATCGACCCCCAGTGCGTAATTGGTACTTTTTTAATCGACCCCGAGAGGATGAAAAGCAAAGTCGACCTCGGCGGAATTTGAACGCAGAACGAAATACCGGAAGACGAAATACCGCTAAGCATTTCGCCCGGCGTGCTAACGTTTCTGCCAGCTCGTCGCCCTAAGGTTGCATTAATATTGATTTCAAAATTTTGCACAAGGCCAAAAATTTCGGGGAAGCGGGTTAGTTGATTACATCGACCCTAATGTTCAGCTGGTATCTATTTAATCAACTTTGAAAAGATGAAAA
>NC_068981.1:34428648-34432911 GCF_001194135.2 Octopus bimaculoides
TATGTATGTATGCATGTATGTATGTATGTATGTGTGTGTATGTTTGTGTGTCTGTGTTTGTTTCCCCACCATCGCTTGACAACCGATGCTGGTGTGTTTACGTCCCTGTAACTTAGCGGTTCGGCAAAAAGTGACCGATAGAATAAGTCCTGGGGTCAATTTGCTCGACTAAAGGCGGTGCTCCAGCATGGCCGCAGTCAAATGACTGAAACAAGTAAAACAGTAACAGAGTATATCTAAGACTTTGTCCAATATTTCTTTTCTCTTTTGATACAGTAGAAACAGAATCTGAGAAAATATGGCAGCTATTTTAGCAGGCCGAGTGTCTGATGCTCCCTGTTGATTGCTGAGGGATAAAGTAAGTGAATATAGAGATGAATAGCACAGAGACGAATGTTTCAACATTAGCAACAACCATGTTTACGTCAACAACATTAACAGCAGTAACAACAACAACAACAGCAGCAGCAGCAGCAGCAACAACAATAACGACTACTTGTTCCTACTCACCATATTTATATGACATATGGCATTGTTGTTGTTTACTTTGGAACAACCCTAACCGAACAGTTCTACCATCAAAGAAACTCCAGCTGTGAAAATCCTGACTTTTTAAGAGTGCCTAGGACTACATTATCTGATGTGTACTTTTATTTTTAAAGACGGTGTGATGTAAGCTGAGCGAGATTTAACTGCTGCTTATATCAGCCCGTAGAAGTTCCATCGACTAGAAATGGTAAACGGAAACCAAAACTTCTGTAGCATTAACCCTTTCTTCGAGCTAAAATATTACCATTGTGAGATATGTAGCTCATTTACTGTACACCAGACCAGCTCTAAAGATGTGACGTAATTTTCTAGCGAGATATGATAAATCTTGAAGCCGCCAGTGGACTATATTCATGCAACAATGAAATATTGCTACAGAAGCATAAAAACGAAACTTCTGAACTTCAGGCTAGAATGTGCTGTTGGGGAATCTGTTATTCCTTTAACTCTATCTCTACTTATGCAGGTTGTTGTTGTTGGCACTCCGTCGGTTACGACGTCGAGGGTTCCAGTTGATCCGATCAACGGAACAGCCTGCTCATGAAACTAACGTGCAAGTGGCTGAGCACTCCACAGACACGTGTACCCTTAACGTAGTTCTCGGGGATATTCAGCGTGACACAGAGTGTGACAAGGCTGTCCCTTTGAATTACAGGCACAACAGAAACAGGAAGTAAGAGTGAGAGAAAGTTGTGGTGAAAGAGTACAGCAGGGTTCGCCACCATCCACTGCCGGAGCCTCGTGGAGCTTTTAGGTGTTTCAATCAATAAACACTCACAACGCCCGGTCTGGGAATCGAAACCGCGATCCTATGACCGCGAGTCCGCTGCCCTAACCACTGGGCCATTGCGCCTCTACACTAATGTGTGAGTAACATTGAGAGAAATATATGTATTTTACTGAAGATTGCAAATTTGCAAGTGTGAAGCATTTCCACGGACGCTTGAATTGATGAACACCAGATTTAACCTAATTATACTTGCTCATCATCAGTCGATATTATGTCTACATTTGTAATAAGATTTTAATAACAAGAAGTAAGCTCTAAGAAATTGCGGCACGGTTTCGATTCTCACTGGATGACGATTCATTTTTCATTTTCAGATAATGTCATTGGGATAGGAATGTAATACACACAATCCAATTTCACTCCAAAATATATGGCTAATGTACTTCGAATTAAAGACACCAGTATTTTATTTCGTTCAAGTAACTGTGGTAATCGCAGTTACGTGAATTTTGATAATCAGATATGAGATAATCATCATCATCAAATTGTTGTTGATGTTGGTGTTGTTTGATATTAGCACAACGTTGAATGAATTAATTTATAATCAAACACCTTCAAGCCGTGCCCATCCAATCCCCCTTTCAAGTCGAGTGTATCAAGGAAAAATCACTTCTCATTTTTATAGGGAATACATGAGTGAGATTTTGTTATTTGTTTTTGCAAGTCGAACGACTGTTTAAAGTTTCTTTAATTCATCAACCCATTACCTACCAGTGATCTCATATGAGATCACTTAAAAATTACAAATTTCGTAATTATCTGTCAACATTTACACATATCTAACCTTTTTGCTATATCTACTAGGTATATTTCTCTGATATTCAAATGTGGTTTGCTAATTTTTCACATAATATCTCGCTTATTTCTATTTAAAATGTAATTTTGAAATGTTATTTTGATCATTCCAGCGTGTTTCTAAGGCTGATTTATGCTAGAAATCAAAGTTTCATAAAAAAAATTCCAGTTAATAGAATTATGGGAGGTAATGGGTAAAAGAGTGATAACGTCTAACGGCATCGACATAAGAAAGTGAAAGAAAATGGATGCTAACGAGAATCGAAATCAAGTCGTAGATGCAGCTCACTAGTAGCTTATTCCAACCTATTGCCAGATATCTTGTAATCAAAGATAATTGTTAATTGGTATTAGGCTCTGTTGGATTCTTGAAAAGCAGAAACAGGAAGCAGTAGACGTAATCTCATTGAATGGAAATGGATTCAGAATAGAAACGTGTGCCGCAGACACAGGCTTGTAGGTGGTGGCTTATTTACTTTTTGGATTTTGTGATTCAGTAACATTGTTTGCTGCAGGTTTACATAGGACAGTCACTCATTCACTGTGTTTACAATGGTGAGAGTGGCAAGGTAGACACTGCACAACTTGAGCGCAACAAATATCGCAAGGGAGTTGGTTCGAACGCACCGATTTATCGATTTTCTCGTCGATTCCTACAACTTTCACGTATATGCCTGTTGATTTTAGAGGAGCGACAACGGAGATTTAGTTTGGGCAACACAAATCTTGTTCCTCCCCTTTTACTGATGGTATGCATATCTCCTGTTTGTAGCTAATGATGCTTGTAATGCGACTAACGAGAAATCTTCTGCCTGGTTGCACCATCTGCCAGAATTAGTAGCCAAGCTTCCCCCATGACCTTCATTCCACGCATGTTTGCTCACCGAGTGACAGGTCATCTTCAAGGTTCTGGACCAGCCACATGTTATTCCATGTTTTATCGGCATCTGTTAATAGCCGTGGTCTGCGGTTTCCCCCGTTGTCTTAAAAAGAGAAAATATACAAAATATTTTATTCTAAAAATATTATATTAAGCATTTCGTATTTTTTGTACAAGTATTTCTGTACTTATTGCTCTCTATTCTGTGGAGGCGCAATGGCCCAGTAGTTAGGGCAGAGGACTCGCGGTCATAGGATCACGGTTTCGATTCCCAGACTGGGCGTTTTGAGTGTTTATTGAGCGAAAACACCTAAAGCTCCACGAGGCTCCGGCAGAGGATGGTGGTGAACCCTGCTGTACTCTTCCACTACAACTTTCTCTCACTCTTACTTCCTGTTTCTGTTGTGCCTGTAATTCAAAGGGTCAGCCTTGTCACACTGTGTCACGCTGAATATCCCCGAGAACTACGTTAAGGGTATACGTGTCTGTGGAGTGCTCAGCCACTTGCACGTTAATTTCACGAGCAGGCTGTTCCGTTGATCGGATCAACTGGAATCCTCGATGTCGTAAGCGACGGAGTGCCAATAACAACAACGCTCTCTATTTTAGTACTTTCTGTCAAGGCCTTTAAACATATCGCCCGCTTCTCTTTCCGGACGCATCGTTTCTCTTTTGAACTTTCTATTATTTATAAGTCCCTTTATTCTAATAGCTTCTTTTCTCGAACTGCTTCTCTCTGGAACTCACAACCGTCGTCTATGATATTCAGTCCTTCCTTTCTTTTCTTCTTTGTCGTCCCTTACGCTTCAGTGGCCTCAGGCCCCTGTTTGAGACAAAATCGTATTAGAAGGTTTGGAGGTGATGTACAATTTTTTTCTTCTTTCTCTCTTCCTTCTTTCTTTCCCTCTCTTTTCCATTGACACTCTTTTCAGATATACAGGCACACACACACACACATACACACACACACACACACACACACACACACTCTTTCTCTCTCTCTCTCTCTCTCACTTTCTCCCCATTCCTCACCTTCTTTTACTATCCTATACACCCCACATTACTTTCCCCCCCGCTCTCTCTCCACCCCTACACACTCAATAATACTACAAAAAGAGACGAATCCCTTTAAGAAAATTTAAATCTGAAGAATCTATTAGAGTAGATGAAAGCGCTAATATATGATTTATAAAAGCATGTGACATATTAATAAAAATCTATAAATGTACAACCATCCAGATCTCTGAGT
>NC_068981.1:34433369-34435049 GCF_001194135.2 Octopus bimaculoides
AATATCATATCGAACCCTAGGACATGACTGGTATCTTATATTATCGACCTCGTCTCCCCCACCACTGGAAAAGTAAATGGTTGAATTGGCCTCAGCAAGTCTTCAACTCACAGTATTTAAGAGCCATAACTGAATACCACAGGGCATTTTGCCTGACGCTAAACTGATTCTATAACTCCTTCGGTGAGGGCGCGTAGCTTAGTGGTTAGAGTATTCGGCTGGCGATCGGAAGCTCTCGAGTTCGAGTCTCTGCGGCGCAGTGTGTCCTTGAGCAAGACATTTTATTTCACGTTGCCCCAGCCCACTCAGCTGGCAAAAATGAGTTGTACCTGTATTTCAAAGAGCCAGCCTTGTCACATTTTGTGTCACTCTGAATCTCCCTGAGAATTACGTTAAGAGTACGCATGTCTGCGGAATGTTCAGCCACTTGCATGTTAATTTCACGAGCTGGCTGTTCGGTTGATCGGATTAACTGGGACACTCCTCGTCGTTAACGACGGCGTGCCAGTTTAAATAACTCCATCATCCGATTATATCTCTTCGGTACATGACTTGTATTTAACGTACCAACTCCGGAAGGATAAGTGAAATCAGTATTGATAGGATTTGAACGCAGAAAGTATTACCGTATTTTGGGATGGAAGAAGACGGCAAACTAGGAAAGCCTTTATTAGCAAGCCAGGCAAAATTCTTGACGACATTTCGTCCGTCGCAACTTTCTGAGTTCAAATTCCGCCGACGCCGACGTTGCCTTTCATCCTTTCGGGGTCGGTGTAATCGACTTCCCGCTCCCCTCCAAAACTGTTGATCCTGCGTTAAAATTTAAAACCTTTATTTTGAAATGAAAGACAAAGCTAACCTGGGCAGGATTTGAACTCACAACGTAAAGAGCCGGTACTAAATTCTGCAAGGCAATTTATCCTCTGTTACATCAGGCCTACCAACCCACCCATTTATCAATGTAAATATAGCGCTATTACGTCAGACATGCTTATAAAATCTCGTTTACTTTTAAATAAATTAGCGACTCATATTTGTTTATAGAACGATTCGTGTTTTTCTTTTCCCTTCGTTTTCTTTCGATTTTTTTTTTTTTTTTTTTTTTTTCCACCTCCGTAAGCTGAAGAATAAGCCTGATAACAGTAATCGCTGACTGCTTAATGTAATGTCTCGCCACTTTGAAACGAACAACAATTTCTTCTAAAATTTCACACCATCTCTCTTTGCTATTTAAAAAATTTTTTTTTAAATCTCCTGCTTACACAAAACCAAAGATAAAATAAATAAGGTGTGTATTGAGATTTAACAAAAGAAAAAAAAAAACCCAAAGAGGAAAAGCAATGAGCAGAGATGTCGTTGGGGGATAGATTTGGAAAAAAATAACATAAAATAAATGAGAGTAAGAGTGGGTTATCTCTTGAGTGACAGCGAGATCGGATGTGTTGCTCCATCAGGAATTGATGCAAAGTGCTGAGACCGCTGATTGTTTTGAACTTAGACGGTGGTAGGAAGCAATTGAGTGAAACAGAGCAAATGAGTGAATCCGAGTCTCCTCATGTGACAAGATATAATTACACACGTCAACACACTTATAGAACGCTTCTATACACATACGCACAGACACAAAATACATACATGCATGCATATACATATATATATATATATATATATATATATATA
>NC_068981.1:34436149-34441813 GCF_001194135.2 Octopus bimaculoides
CTGTTTACAGCAGTGCTTGGAAGGAAGGTGTGTAGCGCGTGATCATTGCATTGACCATGGCAGAGAAAGTTGAGCAAAGAATCTGCTTCAAGTTTTGGCAAAAGCTTGGCGATACCTGCTCAGAGGCCTATGTAAAGTTTTCAAAAAGGTTTCATCGTTCTCAACACAATCAAGGAGATCTTGTGCAGCTGAAGCCCGAGTGTCTTTTTGATCAGCTGAAAGCAGTTTTCGCACAAACTTAGCAGACACGCGTTTCATACCCAAATCTTCAGTGATAATCGACTGAGCTGAAACTTAAGTAATCTGCACATCCTCTGATAACTCACGGATGGTGATTCGACGATTTCCCCTCGGAGCTACACGCACATCTGTGATGTTTTTCTCAGATCTGCAGGTTGCGGGTCTCCCAGAACATTCGTCAATATCGACATTTTTTCGGCCATCCTGGAAACATCTGAACCACTCGTACAACTGTGTGCGGCTCATACACTGTCTCCAACTTTGCGTAGGCCTCTGAGCAGGTATCACCATGGCACCTTTATCTGTTATAGTTAATGCTACGTTCGCACACTACACACCTTCCTTCCAAACACTATATATATATATATATATTCATGTATATCTGTATGTGTGTGCATATATATATATATACATGCACACATGCCCTATTTAACATTGTCCCAAAACAGATCAAAGAGGAAAAGGATCCCATCACCTTTAAACGGAACCTGGATAAATTTCTTCAAGATAAGCCACCTATACTTGGATACAACTCACTCAACAAAAACTCCCTACTCGAATGGACTATGTTACCACAAAGCTTGACTTAAAATGGATTTAGATAATCCTATCAGGTGGTGCTATTAAGTTAGACATGGCCTGGACCAATCTTTAGTCGAAACATATCTAAGTTTATCTAAGTTTATATATATATATATCAGTTGATTTGGCAAAAGTAGCTGCTTCCTAGTTGCTGCCATTGAAAGTCTCACAAAGACCCGGTGCACTAATCTCGCACTTGTTGTAGAAAACAGAAAGATTGTCTGCGATGTTATAAATGTTTTGCTATGAATAAGTTTGTTTTGGTTTTTGTGTATGTTGGCTATATAGCCATTATCATTACCTTTGCAAGAGCTCTGTAGTTATATGTTAGGGTCTCCAACAGTAAGAGGCAGAAGTGTAGCCCATAATTTGATTGTGAATGATAAAATGGTCTTCAATAGAAATATCTTCAATGCTGTATCAGAGTAGGACAGAATGCCTTAAAGTGTTTATTCCAACCCTCTCTCCCCCAAGTTCGATTCCCGCCGAAGTCAGTTTTACCTTTCATTCATTCGGGGTCGATAAGATAAAGTACTAATCCAGAGATGCGAATTAGCGAAATTGTTAGTGTCGGTAGTTATTAGCATCTTGAGCTTTATGGTAAAAGATTTTATCTGTCACCCATTTAACACCTCCGCCTAATTCTTAATGCCTTTACCGGAGCTCACTTTGTTACAAACATTGAAGTTAGTATCCAGTTGGAGAAAGACTGCTTCTTTCTTTCTACAACCCCAGAAGCTCTGACAAAAGATAAGTTAAAATAAATAAAATAAAGTGTTGAAGAATTTGCTAGTTTTGCTGCCGATGAAATTTGGTTAAATGAAATGTTCATATTGATAACTGGATGTTTACCAGACCTCCAAGAGCGCTACAAATACAAAGGAATCGGAAATATATCATGCAAAAGTGCTGTGTTAAAGATAGGATAATCAAATGATATTATATCAGAGCTTCCCTCACACAACAAGACAATGTACCATACTGGATTTTCATGTTCGTACTAGTACGAACATATAGTGTTGATTGATTGGTAGGCAGATGTATACATCCACTTGGTGTATAAATTGAAACACGCAGGTGCCTGTAATTAACTAGAGGCTTCCATGGAAATAGTGACAGTGGTATGCTTTGTCTCAAGAAAAGAGTGCGAAAAGATTTCAGATCCGTCCATACAGATTTTTGAATGTCGTATAATATCACTCAGACATCTATTTCTAAAAATTGTTGCAAAAATAATTACACAATTCAAATTCTCAAAAATTAAAAGAACAACATTTTATATGCTGATAGAAAACTTTTCAAGAAGTACACTTCTCCAATCACTTTCCTTGCAACCCCAAATTTTCTGGACTAGCATACTTTAACAATTAACTGGGATTGATACTTATTAAACAAGTTTATGCAAGGTTATGTCATCTATAAATTTGAGAATGAAGCTAACATTAGCATGAAATGTAACAGTTTAAACTCGTGTTATCACATCGCATTTTGGAAGTTGTGCTTCTGCAAAGCAAGTGCAGAAGATAGCTACAAAATAACTATTGAATAATAAGAGATAATGAAGTCCTTAAACCCAAGACACGAGTGAAAAAGTCGATTGTGCCTCATTTCTGTGGATGATACTACACGTGTAGGAGACGGCAACGATCTGGCAAAATAGTTAGATAACCGATCAAAAAAATTGACCGCATTTCGTCCGTTCTTACTTCGAATTCCACCGAGGTCGACTTTTCCTTTCATCCTTTCGGGGTTGTTGAAATAAGACTCAGTTGAACACCGAGATGTAATCGAGAAGCTCCCACCACCACTAAAGAAAAAGAAATCAGGTCTTGTACCTTTAGTAAGAAGGATTTTACAGATGTAATCAACTGCTACCCTAATACGATAATACTAAAGAGCAATCTTAATTCATTCATATGACTGCTGAATCTCGTTAATTGCTTGCTTATACGATCTGTAACTCATGAGATCTACTTGTAGCACATGAAACAAAATTTTATTGCACGTCAACTCTTCACATTAATTATAACTTATTGCAAACATATCAATTTGTCACAGCTATATGTAAACAAATCTGTTGAATTAACACCCACAATGATATATATTTCAGTCCTTGTTAATTTTAGCATTTATAAATAACAATGAAGTATAAATAACATCTTGTTATTTGTTTAATTCCATTATTGACCGACAGCCATATATTTAAATAAAATACGTCATCTTAAACCTATCGCTTTTCATTGTCAGATACGAAAAAAAATCTGTCAAATTCATAAACATAAACACTTTTTATTTATCAAATTAATTTATTTCTACTCATTTGTTTTCCATTTTATCATATTCACTTATATTTTTATATAAATATCTACTTTGATAACTCAACACATAACATATAATCATAACTAAATACATAACTGTATATATATACTTACATAAAACAATTATAGACCTCTCCACTTCAGTTTATATAAACAATGCAGAACAATTCTCTCTCTCTCTCTCTCTCTCTCTCTCTCTCGCTCTCTCTCTCTCTCTCTCTCTCTCTTTCTCTCTCTTTCTCATATATGTGTCTGTGTCTGTGTGTCTGTGTGTGTGCGCGTGTGTGTATGTATATATAGATAGAGATATATCGTTATAAAACATAAAAGATGCCACTCACCATAAGCATATAACGAACTGTTACATTCATCTTTGTTCGATGCATGAACAAAACTAAAAATTCTATTTGTGCATCAAAACTGTTAGAATTAACCACATAACTTTGATGCGTCGTTTATTACCATATTTTTATTGCAGGTTTATAGTAAGAACAAAGAATTGTATATATGCATAACAATTTTATTTATTCTGTATGTATGTATGTCTGAGAACATTCGTCTGTGTGTGTTTGGGCGCATGTGTTTGTTTGTGTGTGAGTGTGTGTGTGTGTGTGTGTGTGTGTGTGTGTGTGTGTGTGTGTGTGTGTGTGTGTGTGTGTGTGTGTGTGTGTGTGCGTGTGTGCGCGCGTGCCGTGCTCGTAAATCAATCAGCGAGCAATAGTTACGTGGTTCGAATAGCGTATTATATGAACCTGTTTAGTTTTTCAATCTTAAATTAATGCTGAATTGTCAAATCACCTTTCTTCCTCTATTACTCAACCGGTCGAGTAATTTTATGACATGTCATGTGTATGTGGTGTGTGTGTGTGTGTGTACATATACATTTAACCAAAATACACTCTCATTAGAAGTAATCCGAAATAATTATTGAAAGCTTGCGGTATAACTATTGATAGACTTCAGTTTGTGAGAGAAGAAAACCACATGATACTAAACAAGTGAAGAGAGACCTTATTACTGCATACAAAAATCTGACCTTCTCTACGGGATGCCTTATCAACCTTTAGCAGCAAGCTTTCAATGGAGATATAAATGTATTAAATTGTTTGACGTTGACAGAAATAAATCTAATTAAAAAAAAACAACACTATTCACTTGGCGAAAACTTACCGATTGGTTGTATACCAGAGATTAATGTATGAAATATACACGACCTGTTTGAGCATAGTCTTCCAGGATCATTGTGATAACAACTGTATCATCACAGTTGAACCATCTCCTAGGACGAAAGAGGGAGTCTTGAGTAACTTCTAATTAGAAAACTGTGAGGCCGGGCATTTTATGTTTTACTTACAGATGGTGGCCCCCATGATGAGATGTAATCAACTTCTACCCCCAAAATGTCATTAAGGTACTATATTCTACGACAATAGCCCTGGAACTTTTATAGGTTAAAAAGCCTCTAGCATCCAAGTAGAGGAAACAGAATCGAATGCTTTCTTCTACACCTGCTACACTGTAACTGAGTTTCTCATGAGCCGCCGCACATCTGGCATCCAGGGCCGGATTGAGGCCCATACAGACCCTGAGCACGGTAAAGGTTTTGGTGCCCCCATATATATATATAATTAAAAATAAGCAATAATAAACCATAACACAATTTTTTTATTTTTCAAAATGAAACAAAACTAACAGTAAGATGGAAATTAATGTTTATTTTTGTACACCTCCATTTTATTTGCATCTGAAAATTCTCCACTTTATTTATATTTGCAAAATTTTCTCCTCTTTCTTTTTTTAATAGCAATGTCTTTGGTCAGATCCTCGCTATGACACCATGGACACTTCGAAATTATATTTCCGATCATATAAACCACTTCAAATATTATTTTAACAAGTTTAAAATGATTTCTTTTGTGTCGTAAACCATTTACCATTTCTGGGGTACATGCACACACATATGTATACAAAAGAAGCTTCTACACAGTTTCTGGATCAAATTCACTCACAAGGCACTGGTCGGCCAGGGGCTATAGTAGAAGACACTTCTCCAAGGTGCCACAGGTTGAACCTGAAACCACGAGGCTGCAAAGCGAATTTCTTAGCCACACAATCCTTGGGTAGAAATGTTATTTATCAGTGCCGAGTCCATTTTGTTTTGTTTTGTTTTTCTTTCCAGCAATAGGATTGTTTCTATCTTTTTGTTTTCTTGGTGGATAGAAAAAATGTAGCCAAAGTTCAATGTAAAAAGCATAGGAGAAAAATAAAAATTAAGTTAAAATTAATTCTGCATTGTATTTATGTAAACAAACTTGTTACTGGATTAACTTTACCGTGTGAAAGAAATGCTTTGGTTCATCTAGCTAATGGGAAGAGTTGTTTGAGAATATTACGGGCGTTTGACTGACGACCTAGGAAGGAGTAACTTTATCTCTTATGTGATTTATATGAAAGGGAAGCAAAGCAAAGGTTCTGTGGGAGTTCTATCAACAGTACTTTGGATATATATATATATATATATATA
>NC_068981.1:34442115-34443701 GCF_001194135.2 Octopus bimaculoides
TCTCTCTCTCTCTCTCTCTCTCTCTCTCTCTCTCTCTCTCTCTCTCTCTCTCTCTCTCTCTTTCTCTCCCTATATATATACTGAGAGAAGGAGAAGAGCATTCAAAAGGGGTGACAATCTGGGAAGAAGAAAAGACTATTAAAAGCAGTTATTGAGTGCTTTGGAAGGTCACACATTACGTATGTGTCTGTGTGCATTTGTGTGTGTGTGTGTGTGTGTGTGTATGCGTGTGTGTGTGCATGTGTACTATGTATGCAACTATATATCTAAGGCGGTGAATTTGTACTGCCATTATTAGAGTGACAACTCTTTGCAATCTGAGTTAAAATCCCACTGAAGCCATCTTTGTTAGTCATACTTTCGGGATCGATAAATAAAATAGCAATCCAATACAGTAGTCGATTCTTCTACATCGGTCTTTTTCTAGAAGAAATCGGTTGGGATCAGACCTGGAGAGAGTTGCACTCTGCTGCATATCGTGACAGTGCCTTTACAGAATCCATTAGATGCTGAGGCTCAATGGCATGTTATGTTCGCGCTTGTCTGATTGTTTTTTGGGTTTTTTTTAGCATGCTACAGAAGAGGTAATTCCATGGCCCAGGCCTGCCCACGGAGACTAGTGAGATTTAGGCCGTTCATTTTCCATTTAAAATTGCATGCGTACGGCTTCAAGCCATGAGTAGAGAGTTGGGAATTATGGACGACCGATTCGCTGGGTACGAAAGACAGGGTATAAATTTCATGGCCTTCGACGGTGTGGATACAATGTAGGTAATGAGAAAGGAAAGGTGAAAGGGATTGCCTAATTGGAGGTTGACGGAAGACCCTCGACTTTAGGAGCAAAGGCTGTTGTACTAGGAGCGGAAAAGACAGTGAGAGAAGAAAACACGACTGTGGAACAGAGGTTAATGTGTGTCTGTGAATGACATTTTACCCAGTAGTCAAGTGTGGACTAGGATGTCATTGTGCGCGGCAGTAACAGATTCCCAGTTGTGGGTCAGTACCAGGGTTGGTTTAAGACCCATACCGGCCCTGCTCGTATATATGCAATTCAAAATATAAACAATAACAAACCATGAAAAACATTTTTCCGATCATACAAACCACTTCGAGTATTATTTTAACAAGTTTAAAGAGATTTATTTTGTGCCGTAAACCATTTACCATTTCTGTGGTGACCCCACAGCCCTTGATGCCCTAAACACGTGCTTATTTTGTTTAATGGCTAATCCAGCGCTGGACAGTATTCTGATGTAGGTCTCACCTTAGCTTTTTAGAGGGCAATTACAAAGAGATGAAAGTATTTTGTAACTCTGAAGAAAAGGGGCGACCTTTGAGATGCACTCTTAACTACGTCGAGAATGTGATGTTGTAATGAGAAGGGTTTTGAGATAACACGATAAATAAAGTAAATTCACTTGATAACAGTAACAGCAACAACAGATCCAGTCTATGGACATCACATAAAACTGTAGCAACACCAACAACAACCGCAGTAACAAACAGACCGACAGACAGAAACAATATAGGGACATGATGTGACATAGTAATAGCAATAACAGTAACAACATATATATATATATATA
>NC_068981.1:34443743-34444509 GCF_001194135.2 Octopus bimaculoides
TATATATACATACATATGCGTTGAAACATCACATGATACAGTAACAACAACAGAGAGACGGATATGTACATTCAGTAGAGATCACATGGCATAGTAAGAACGAAAACGACAGATACAGTCTAGAGACATCACATGTCACAGTAGTAACAACAACAACAGCAATAATAACAACTGATGAATCTAGAGACCACGTGACACAATAACAACCACATTAACATCGATAGATACAGTCTAGAGACATCATATGACGCAGTCACAAAAACACCACCACCACCACCACCAACAACAACAACAACAACAACAACAACAGACAGTAACAAATACGGCAGCAATTGATTTTCTCTTGTCAAGTGTTTTCATTATATTTGCTTAAGGTATGTTTGTTCTTAATATGTTGTTGATGTCATCTGTATTAATGATGTGAGCGGTCGTAGTCATGGTATTTCTGGCGTATAGTGGAGTTGTGAATAGGTGTATTTTGTTGTTGCGCTTGTCACGGTGAAGGTGCTATTGACAGCAGTGGCTATGTTGGTGGGGATGGTATCTTTTGTTGCTATTGCTGGTTTATTAAACTTACCTTCATATGTTGTATATATTCTTTTATTCTATTTTTTGTTTGTTTGTTTGTTTCAGTCATTTAACTGCGGCCGTGCTAGAGCACCATCTTTAGTTGAACAAATCGACCTTATGATTTATTCTTTGTAAGCCTAGTACTTACTTATTCTATCGGTATATATATATATATATATATATATATAAATATATA
>NC_068981.1:34444721-34446335 GCF_001194135.2 Octopus bimaculoides
TATATATATGTGTGTGTGTGTGTGTGTGTGTGTGGGAGAATTTACGGAAAAACAACAGACGAAGACAGGTGGTGTAAACAACAAATGGATGTATTAGTTTAACGCTTGGGAATAGAGAAAGTCTTTGACGTTTCGAGCTACGCTCTTCAACTGAAAGCAACACAGAAAGAAATAAGGAGAGAAACAAGGAGAAAAAAAATATAAATGTAGTGGTCAGCGGTCCCCACACCATCGCTTGGTAACCGATGTTGGTGTATTTACGTCCCCGTAACATAGCGGTTCGGCATAACAGACCGATAGAATAAGTACTAGGCTTACAAAGAATAAGTCCTAGTGTCGATTTGTTCGGCAAAAGGCGGTGCTCCAGCATGGCCGCAGTCAAATGACTGAAACAAATAAAAGAATAAAAGAATACATATAACGTTTGAAGGTAGGTTTAATAAACCACCAATAGCAACAAAAGATACCATTACCACCATCATAACCACTGCTGTCAATATATATAAAATTAAACAGAGAGATACAATTGACAATCTAAATATTATTTATTTATTTATGATATAACATAATATAAGATAACATAAACAATTATAAAAACATTAAAATGCCAACAATTTATTTCGACTTATATACATTTTTTGATATATAAACAATTCCCTTATATATAAGTCTCATCAGAGGCAGAGTTTAAAGATAGACGAAATTCCGTGTGAAAGGACAGCTGCATTGTAGAAAATTAATTGAAATGCCTATGTATTATGAGCGTGAGTGTTAACTATTCAATTACATATTAATTAGAATAAAAAAACAACAAAAAAATTTTAGCGGACAAAATATTTAGGTAAGTGTAATCTACAACTACCGAAATATATTTCTATATATCTCGAAAAATATTAATCCAAACTCGTTTATGTCTAAGAGAATCTTTCGCTATTATAACATACCATAATGATATATATGTGTATATAATCAGGGTCTTGCTCTATCTAGAACTGTAATAAAACGTGTAAAAAATATATAAATGATAATTATAACTTTAATATATAACAACTCCTCTATTTATTTAAAGCTATAGATATAAAAAAATTGTTTAAAGTAACTGATAGGAATGTTCTATAATTATTATTTATCGGAGGGATAATTCCGTGATAAATATGAATAGAAACCTAATAAAAAAATTTTCTTTGTTTACTTAATTTAACGTAGGGAGAATTCCGTAATAAATATGAAGATAAACTTAAGGCTATAAACACTATAATAATGATGAAAGAGGCAGTGGTACACGAAGTAAGAAAGGAGGAAGAAGAAAGGCGGAATGTACATTTGGTGCAATGCAGTCAACAGGGGCAGTGCCTGAGATGGGAGGAAAACGTGGTCAGTCGCAGAATCTCATGGAAGGAACTTTGGGCTTGGGAACAAGCAAGAACAGCCTTCCTGATCAAGTCTACCTTCGACGTTCTACCCTCACCGGCGAACTTAGTTCGATGGAACATAAAAACAACCGATGAATGTGGATGCGGGGAGAAAGCGACGGTGAGACACGTTCTGTCAAACTGCAGACTAGCACTGGAAAGGTATACATGGCGCCATAATCAAGTCCTTGGCGTCATAAGT
>NC_068981.1:34449079-34449779 GCF_001194135.2 Octopus bimaculoides
TATATATATACATATATATATGTGTGTGTGTGTGTGTGTATGTGTGTGTGTGTGTGTGTATGTGTGTGTGTGTGTGTGTGTGTATAACATACATATAAGAAGGATGACACTAGGTGGACATCCAATATGTACATCCCATATGATCTGACCACTAAGAAAAAAATTGTTCTCAAGAAAATTCGGCAAACGCCAGAACGGAAGTGAGCAAGACAAATGAAAAGATACAAAATATAATGATTAGTTACATACCAGATTTCGTTGTTACCATTCACATATTTACATACGTAAATGTCCGCAATTCATCAGTGCGACCGTCATAGAAAATATAATCTGCAGAACTGTACACGAGACGTCCACACGAAATTGAATATGCATACAGTTCTGTCAATTATATTTGGGAGTATAATTTCAAATGGTAACAATGAAACCTGGTATGTGACTAATCATTATATTTTGTATCTTTTCATTTGTCTTGCACGCTTACGTTCTGGCGTTTACCGAATTTTCTTGAGAACAATTTTTTTCTTAGTGGTTAGACCCTATGGGGTCTACTTTTAGCATATTGGATGTCCACCTAGTGGTCATCCCTCTTATATGTATATAATATAATTTTTCTGAATCTTCAGATTTTTTCAATATGCTAGGCAACTGGTTTAAATTGATATTAATCAAATTAATATAAGTTTTTTACCCTTATTAT
>NC_068981.1:34451152-34456691 GCF_001194135.2 Octopus bimaculoides
CAACGTAAAGGGTCTCGTATTTGCTCGGGTGCGCCCAGGTTGAGAAGTTATGTAACTTTCGATGAGATACTGGGAATTGCTATCGTTCTCTTTTGCTGAACTACTAAGTTACGGAGATGTAAACACCAGTTATCAAGCGGTGGTGGGGGACAAACACAGACACAGTAAAGTACACATTGGATGATGTGATCCTGTGTTCTTTGCACATGGTAAAAGACTGGTTTGTCACGACTGAAATGTGTTTCATTATATGTCCATTTGATCAAGGACGATCTAGAAGAATAAGTTACAACAGCAACACAAGCCCACTCATCCAGCTGATATCTCCTTACTGCGTTTGAACTACCAGAGCCCGCAATATACCATACACCTTGTCCTTTTTCCACCCAGAATATTCGTTCAAACGCACTAATCAAAGGCAAGGCCTATAAAAAGATGCCGAAACTACGAATCATCAGATACATCCCAGCTGACGAGCTTCTACACAGTTTTCCGTTTCTGCTGATTTTTCGGTCGACACTTGAGGTTATGATAGAATGCACTTTCTAAGGCGCTGCGCAGTGGGTTTGAACCAAGAACGGAAACTGTGTGGTAGCTCATCATATTTGTGTGTATATGTGTGTGTCTTTGGGTTTGTGATAGTCCATTGTTTGAGAACTGGTGTTGGTTTGTTTACGCCCATCTAATTAGCAGTTTGGCAAAAGTCACCGACAGAATAGAGACAAGGCTTTAAATGTAAGCACTGAGGTCGATTTCTTTGACTAAACACTTCAACCCGGTACTCCAGCATGGCCGCAGTCCAGTGACTGGAACAGGCAAAAGTAAAAGACAGATTTAACTATTACGATGTTCACGTTAGTTAATATTACTTGCAGAAAACATCTGCTGCAAATGCAATATGTGTATGTTGTTAGACTGTCTGGAGTTGGAAATTAAATAGATTCGTTGGATGAAGAATTAGTGTGTTATTGGTCTTCTGCCTACAATGTCCAACGTTAAGCAAAAATTAAAATTACTGTCTGGAAGAAGCAACCATGGTGATGCTTGCCAAAACAAAAAAAGAAAAGAAGAAAAAGAAAAAGAAATTGTAGAATCGGTTTCTTGGCAAGAGATCATATATTCCCCTCCTAACTCTTCATCATAAATTTGAAGATTTTTATCAACACAAAGTTTAATGATTCCAGAATCTCTTTTTCTACGTCTCTCTCTTTCTCTCTCTCTATCTCTCTCTTTCTTTCTCTCTTTCTCTCTCTCTCCCTCTCTCTCTCTCTCTCTCTCTCACTCTCTCCCTCTCTCTCTCTCTTTCTCTTAATCTTGCTTTTTCTGTTCTTTATTTGTTTCTTTCTGCAATGCTAACCTATTTATATTTACTTATTATTTACATAGGCAAACACGTGCACACATTCGCATTCACCTGCATATATATGCATCGAATAACTTATTCAACGGATTATTCATCCATCTTTCTGTCTGACTGTCTATCTATTTATCTGTCATGTGGATAGAAGATGAATGTTCCGGACCCACGGGAAGCCTTCGACTTTTCCTATCTCAAAGGGTATCTAACCCAGAATTTACATGCTATTGTTTATAGCATTATTTACTTCGAGTTTCATAGCTAAAAACGAATTATTTCACATGTATGCATGTATTATCATTATCATTATTATATGAAAACTCACAGCTTTTTTTGCTGGGTATGACAGAAAGTGTCAGCTGTCCACAGCCAGCAGACTAAGGTGACACTTGTTTACTAGTCATGCTTCAAGAACCTTGCGAAGAATTCTTGCAGTTCCAAGCAATGCTGATTTTTGTAGGTGTTCCACCTTCACACTTGCACCAATCTTTTTCAGCCATGTTGGTAACTGAGTGTTGATACTTCCAAGTGTACCAATTACTATTGGTATCACGTCTACTCTCTTTATTGACCACAACCTTGGTATTTCCCACTTCAAATCGTCATAGTTATTTATTTCTTCTTCTTTCACATTGATCCTGTTGTCACCTGAACATGCTACGTCGATTATCATACATGTTCTTTCTTTTTTATTCACAACAATGTCCGATTTCCGATGTCTGAGCTGGCAGAATAATAAGACAGTGATCCGGGCAAAACGCTTACTGGCAATTTATTCGTCGTTACGTTCTGAGTTCAAATTCTGCCGAGGTCAACTTTGCCTTTTATCCATTCGGGGTCAATAAATTAAGTACTAGTGAAACACTGGGGTCGATGAAATCGACTAGTTCCCTACTCCAAAATTTTAGGTCTTGTTCCTTTAGTGGAAGGATTATTATTATTGTTGTTTTATTTCTCAGAGTGCTTGGTCTTGTTTGCTCTGGTTGATTCTATGAGATTGGACAGCAGCCCGTTGTCAGAGGTCTCACAGGGTCTCTTCCGCACATTATAAGCTTTGATAATTGGTTGTTGATTATCGTCGATGACATTCAGCACTCAAGTATCACTCTCAAAATCCTAGCTGTCCTCAGCAGAGCAGTTTTTGGGGCTTGCTCTGCTCTCATGTCAATTCCAATTTCTCCGACATGTTTCTCAAACTTGATAGTTAGTGCTCCGAATACCCCTACAACTATTGGAATGACAGACACTCTCCTCATAGTCCACATTCTTGCAATTTCATCTTTTAGTAGTCTGTACTTTTCCACCCTTTCTTATTTTTTTTACTGCCCACAAAGGGGCTACACACAGAGGGGACAAACAAGGACAGACAAACGGATTAAGTCGATTATATCGACCCCAGTGCGTAACTTGTACTTATTTAATCGACCCCGAAAGGATGAAAGGCAAAGTCAACCTCGGCGGAATTTGAACACAGAACATAGCGCCAGACGAAATACCGCTAAGCATTTCGCCAGGCGTGCTAACGTTTCTGCCAGCTCGCCGTCTTTCTAGTTCTTTGTCACTTATGCTTGCATCTCCAGGTATTGCAATATCTATGATCTTGGTTTCTTTTTTTACTTTATCTGCCACAACAATGTCTGGTCTCCGAACATCGATTAGGGAATCACATTGGATTGTCAAATCACACAGTATCTAATATTCATTGTTCTCATTAACTCCTTTTAGTTCATGTTTGTACTGTTTCCATGCTCTGCCCAGGCCGTACTTTTCACATAGCCTCAAGAGGATGATCTTAGCCACGTTATCGTGTCTCCTTTTGTAGTAATTTTGGGCCAGCTTGCTACATTCGCTCACAATATGTGAAGTTGTTTCGTTTTTGCTGCCACACATCCTACAAAGGGGCGATTCACTGCTCTTATCTATTTGGAACTTGGAGTTCTCAGAGCTTGTTCCTAGGCGCTGCATATCAATTCCTCACTGCATCCTTTCAGATCACTTTTTCTTAGCCATCTCCAAGTGTTGGTCTTGTCTTTTCCTTTGATTTCTCTGAGGCATTGCCCTGCCCATGCAGTCATTTCATTTTCCAATTGTTTATTTTTTCTTCACCTTGTTTCTTAAATGTTTGTGGGTGCAACACATTTTCGATAGGTATTGTATTCATTATTTACATTATTTATAATTGACGGATATTTGCCCTCATCTTGTTTGTTGTTAACACAACCTTTCGGCTGATATACCCTCCAGCCTTCATCAGGTGTCTTGGGGAAATTTCGAACCTGGGTTCTCATTCCTAAGGTATTTTTCGATGTTGTTGTTGTTGTTATTATTATTATTATTATTATTATTATTATTATTATTATTATTATTATTATTCAGGTCACTGCTTGGAATCGAACTCGGAATCTTGGGGTTAGTAGCCCGCGCTCTCAACCACTGCACCATATGCCCGTCAATTGTAAATAATGTAAATAATGTACATAATTCCTCATCTCTTAAATATGGAAAGGTATTGTGTTGTTAATTCTAACAGCGGCAAGCAAGGATTCACTCTGCTGTTCGATGTACCATTCCAGACTGTTCTCGTTTACCACACAGATCTTGCATCCAATGAGTCCTCTTCCTTCTTTGTTCCTAGGCACATGCAGCCTGTCAATATCGCTTTTCGGATGTAGCTCCTTGTTAATTGTCATCCCTTTTCTGGTTTTCTTGTCTATTTCCTCAAGCTCGTTCTCTGTCCACCTAACAACACCTGCACCGTATCGCATTAAGGAAACAGCCCTTGTGTTCATTGCCCTGATCGTGTTTTTTCCATTGAGCCTATTTCCTATAATTAATTTGGCTCTTCTGAATTATTCTCACCTTTCCTTCATTTCACTTTCCTTGATTTTGTCATATTCCAAAATACCCAGATACATATATCCATCAGTCTGAACATCCTTGATTTTCTTACCGTTGGGTAATTCTACACCATCAGACGACGCTACTTTGCCTTTTTGTATTATAAGAATATCACTTTTTAGTCCCAAATTCCATTCCGATATCCTTATTAGATAAAACTAGACCATTTATTTCACGTTCGGTCTCCCTAAAGATCTTTAAGTCATCCATATATAATAGATTATTTAATTTTCCTCCACCTTTCAAGGTTTACCCCGATGTCACTTCCCGTAGTATTTGTGTGACTGGTATCATACAAATCACAAACAGCAATGGTGATAGGCTATTTCCTTGAAATATGCCTCTCTTGAAGTTAACCCTCGCCAGAAATTTTCCACATGAAGATAACTTTGTATTACAGTTCTTCATTGATCTCCTAATAGAATTTGATATGTTGTTGTTATTATTATTATTATTATTATTATTACAATTATTATTATGCACTTGACATGCAAATTTTTCTTGCTTGAGAGGAAGGCTAAAGTAGTTTATAACATACACTCTGTCTCACACACACACACACACACACACACACACGCACACACATAATAAAAAAACACACGCACACACAACTACACACAAATAAACACATACTCATACAAACTCGCGCGCGCGCATGCACGCAAGTACACACATACACGCACACACACACACAAAAAGAAGCAAACACACACATATATACGCACATCTTCACACTCTAATTATGAAAGCAGAAATCATAGAAAAATATAAACCCCAAGAAAAGACAAGCAATAAACACAAACATGACAACTAAATAATAATTAGAAATTTCGTAACGTCATATTTTAAAGAGCCTCATTTATTTTAAAAGTTTCTTGCCAGACAGCTTCATCAAAATCCCAGGATTTTAAAGAAATTATTTATTAATTTATTTATTAATTATTTTTTTATTTATTGCTATAATACTTGTGTCTTTTTCCATTCTCCCAAATCCCATTATGTTCGTTAATTATCGAGACCCCAGCTCATTTGCTTGATAGTGTTCTTTTTGGGGGTTGTTTTTGTTTTTTTCTTTTATTATTTATTTACATACTATGAATGTTCTAATTGTGTAGGTGGTGGTCATTGTTGCAGTTATTGTTGGCGTTGTTGTTGTTGTTGTTTTCGTTGTTAATTATGATGCTTCAATTTTGTTATAATTTTTCAATTTTCCAAATTTATATAAAGCAGGCAACGATGACGACGACGGTGGCTGTATATATATATATATATATATATATATAT
>NC_068981.1:34458811-34465121 GCF_001194135.2 Octopus bimaculoides
ATATATATATATATATATATATATATATATATATGTATGTATATGCATATACATATATGCATATATATATATATATATATATATACACACGCACACATATACCTATATATATAGTGTATATATGTGTGCGTGTGTATGTGTGTAAATATATGTATATATATATATACGTAATACACATATATCTAAATATATATTTATATATAATGAATACGTACCCACACACATATATAAATATAAATATACATACGCGTACACCACACACACACACACACACATATATATATATATATATATATACACACGCACATACAGTTAACGCTGTTCTCTTCCTAGCTCTCTCTCACTCGTCACGCGAGGAATGTTCCCACCACTACCATCCCCACCAGCACCACTACCACCACTACCACCACTACCACTGCCGCCACCGCCGCCGCCATGCCTAGAACCACTGTCACCTCTTTGTCTTACTACCACTACAATAACCAAAACCACGACGGCGACGACGACGACCATCACCTCCACAAACAACAACAACAACAACAACAAGAACACCACCGCCACCATTCTCATTTCATTTTTTATTTTATTTACTCTTCCATCCCCCCCCTTGCCCTTACTCTTCTTGTTTTCACCCTCCCTTCTTCTCTTTCCACCACCCCTCTCTCTCGCTTTCTGTTTTGATGTTTGTTCCTTCTAATATTCTTTCATTTCCTAACTTCTTTCACTAACTCTTTCTCATTGTCTTTCATTCGGTTTCTCTTACTCTATCTTTTTTTTTTAATTCTTTACCTTTTTCCGTCTTTTACCATTGTCTTTTATTCATTTGCTTATATCATTCAGTCCTTCACCAATCTCTTACACGTTTTCTTTCATTCTTTTTTTTCCCCCTCTTGCCTCGCTATTTTTTCACTTATTCATCAATTTTTACCCTATTGTCATTACTTCTCTTTTTTGTTTTTTCACTCCATTTTCTTATTGTTTTTCCAGTATGTCTCTTTCCCCTCATTCTCCAACTCTTCCCCGTTGTTTTTCAATATTTGTCTCATGATCTTTTTGGCTGAATGGCTAAGACGCTAGTTTCGCAGTCATTAGATCCTGGCTGATCCCGGGTTCAGTCCTACGGTAAGACTGAGCAATCATCTTGAGCAATCATCAACTTGTTTCAATCTTTGGGATTCAGTCATCCTAAGGTACCACCTTAAAAGGTTTTAGACGTACGACTCGCCCTCAGTATCTACTTTTAAACTCTGGTATTTATTCTATCGGTTTTTTCACCGAACTGCTAAGTAACTGGGATGTAAACAAACCAACATCGGTTGTTAAGCGATAGGGGGAACTAACACAGAGACACAAAGACACACACATATTTGTATATATATATATATGTATATATATATATATATATATATATATATATATACAGATATACATATACACGACGAGCTTCCTCACAGTTTCTATCAACTAAATTCACTCATATGGCATTGGTCAGCACGAGGCTATATTAGAGGACAATTGGCTAAGGTGCTGCACAGAGGGACTGAACCTGAAACCATATGGTTGCAAAACGAACTTCTTAGCCATGCGGCCATACCGGAGTCAATGTCCTTTACTATAACTTCGTATAGGCGCAGGTGTGGCTGTGTGGTAAGAAGCTTGCTTCTCAACCACATGCTTTTGGGTTCAATCCTACTACGTAGCACATTGGGTAAATTTTTTCGACTATAGTCACGGGTTGACCAAAGCTTTGTGAGTGGATTTGGTAGACGGAAACTGAAAGAAGCCCATCGTATATATAAATGTGTATGTGTGTGTTTGTGTGTGTGTGTGCATGTATGTGTGTGTGTGTGTGTGCGTTTGTGTCCATGATTGACTCCCATCACCGTTTGACAACCGGTATTGGTGTGTTTACGTCCCCGTAACTTAGCGGTTCGGGAAAAAAGAACAATAGAATAACGTACTTGGCTTAAAAAACTAAGAATTTGGGTCGATTCGTTCAGCTAAAACTCTTCAATCGGTGCCCCAGAATGGCCGCAGTCTAATGACCTGAAGCCAGTAAAAGATAAAGATAAAAGAGCACCCTAGCTTTGTAAATTGAACTGGACAGACGGAAACTGTGTGGGAGTTTGTTGGGATGAGTGTGGCTCAAATTTAAAAGGTCCAGTCTTGTCATACATCATGTCGCATTGATTCTGCTTGAGTATTACATTTTAACCTTTAGCATTCGGATTACGCTGTCAAATGTAATAATTATCCATTCAAATAGCTTTGAATTAATTATGTATCATCTCATAACTTTGAGATTTCGATGATGTATTGGGTTGGTGCATAATTATTGCGGCTTTTTTTTCAACAAATTTTATTCAACAAAAACAATAGCAGCATGTAGCAAAAACATCTTTAAATGATTATTTCGGAGCATATTCACCATCTACTTCAATTACTGCTTCCCATTTGCTTGACAGACGGTCAGACCGCCATTTAAAGATGTTTTTGTTAAATATTGTTATTGTTTTTGTTGAATAAAATTTGTTGAAAAAAAGCCGTAATAATTATGCACCAACCCAATAATTGTGTATTTTTATAATGACATTTTTAAGATAAGTGTGAGAAGCCAGGTCTGGCCGGTTTGATCATAAAATGTGACATGGCCAGTTTAAGCGCTTATGGATTAAGGATACACTTATCTATCAAATGATTCTCTTCCCTTTAATCATTCAGCAAAATTTTCTTGTTTTGTTCTTTCTTTCTTCCTTTCTTTTCATCCATTCCTTCCTTACTTTTACATTCTCTCGCCAACTATAAGACGTAGATGTGGCTATGTACTAATCTTAAATTCACTTCGCCACAACATGAGTGGGATTCAGTCTACAGCAGCCTTTGGACGACCGAAACTTTACGAAACTGAAACGGTTTGGAAACCTGACAGAGTTACCGTTCTTAATTAGTACATTTAATCTGTTTCAAGTTTAACACCACTGCGTAACTATTGGATGTCTTTAGACAGTTGAAAACATCCACACTAGGTTTCCGGCCACAAAATAACTTCCTGTCGTTCTCCCATCACTTTTGGACTCCCTTCTCTTACTAAGGTACTTAAGAATGAAGAAATGCCTTGCATTGCTTTTTCAAATTCTTTATTCCTTTCTTGTCTTTCTTTATAATCTTTTATTCTCTAATTTGTTTCGGTAATTTGACTGGAGCCTTTCGGGTGGTCTAGCGTGAGGAGTGTAGGATATGTGGACTGTGCAGAACAGCCTCTTTATGTACATGTATTTGCTGTAGTCAAACGTATGCTACGTTTAAGGAAGGCGGCCATTTTTGGCTGCAGCACAGGGCAGCGGAAAAACATGCACCACCACTGGGCCATACAATCATTTGTACACCTTTAAGTGTTTTAGTCTATGAAATCGACACCAGAATCCATTTCTGAGTCTAGTATCTTATCGTTCTCTAATTGCAAAAGCGCTAATTTACTAAATATAAACGAGTTATAGGTCATAAAAAAATGCACCGTGTTTCGAGTAGTGTCAACGTAAAGACAGACAGAGAGACAAGTACAAACACACACAAGTATATCCACACACACACAGTCACACAGAGGTGCACGCACAAACACATACCAAAGAGCTTCCGCACAGTTTCCGTTAACCAGTCTCACTTACAAAGTATTGGTCAACTGTAGTGACAGCCGAAGATACTTGCATAAAATACTAAGCAGTAGGAGCGAGCTCCAAATCACGTGGTTGTGAATCGAACAGCTGAAGTACACAACTATAGACACAAGCATAATTACATACGTACGCGCGCGCATAAGTGCAGGCATGGTTGTGTGGTAAGAAGTTTGCTTCCCAACCACAATGGTTCCGAATTCAGTCCCACTGCTTGATACCCTGGGCAAGTTCCGTCTGTTACATCCTAGGGCGGACCAAAACTTTGAGAGTGAATTTGGTAGACAAACTGAAAAAGGCGGCGAGCTGGCAGAAACGTTAGCACGTCGGCCGAAATGCTTAGCGGTATTTCGTCTGCCGTTACGTTCTGAGTTCAAATTCCGCCGAGGTCGACTTTGCCTTTCATCCTTTCGGGGTCGATAAATTAAGTACCAGTTACGCACTGGGGTCGATATAATCGACTTAATCCGTTTGTCTGTCCTTGTTTTTCTCCTCTTTGTTTAGCCCCTTGTGGACAATAAAGAAATAAGAAACTAAAAGAAGCCCGTTGTATACGCACACACACACACGCACGGATACATATGTGTTGTGATTATAAAGAAATTAAGAGTGGCGAGTTACACGAATGTGAACAAGAAACAATGAACGGTATATTAAATATGATACAAAATAAGCTGTTGGTTTATTAAAAACTATCATTGCCATCAGATAAGATGAGAAAAGCTGAATAGCAATTGCAACCGAATGAGAAGGGGAAATAACCCCACAGTATTCTCCTGAATTAACATACATTCAGATCCAAAGAGGACAGTTGAACCCAGCTCACATTTCTGCTTTATGTCTTCACATTCTCTTTTGCGTTGTCTTTCATTTTTCATTCACTTCTCTTATTCTTTATTCTCTACCTTTTTCAGTGTATTTGGTTATTCTTCTCTCCCTTCGTACTTTACATATTTCCTTCCTTCCTTCCTTCCTTCTATATCTATTATACTAAACTTCTTTCACTCTATTTGGTCTTCTATTTCTCATTCTGTTAATTTTCTTTGTTTATTTGTCTATCTCTCTTTTTTCTCTTTCTTTTCTTTTCTTTCTGTTTTCTAAACTTATTTTCTTTCATCAAAGTCTTTTACATTCCTTTTTTTCTGGCTTCTTCACTTCTTTCTCTTTTCCTAGTTTTCATTCCCAGCGTTCTTCTTCTTCTTCTTCTTCTTCTTCTTCTTCTTCTTCTACTACTACTACTACTACTACTACTACTACTACTACTACTACTGCTGCTGCTGCCTCTGCTACTTTTCTTCCTTCTAAACTACTTCTTTTATTTTTCCTTAATTTTAATCTTCCTAAATTTTCTTCTTTACTTCAACTTCCTTATTCTTTTGTTTTTGTTGTTTCCCCACACTCATTATTAATTCACTCATCAATTAATTCACTCATTCATCCTCTCACTTACTCATTCATTCCCTCATTCGTTCACCCATCTGTTCGCAGACTCATTCACTCCTTCATTCAATCACCAATTCATTTATTCATTCATTCGCGTACTCATTCATTCATTCAGTCATTCACCCTTTGTTCACTCAATCATTAAATCACTTACTCACTGAATACCTCATCAAGTAACTCACTGGCTCAGTTGTTCACTCGTTCATTTACACGTTCTTTCACTCATTCACTCATTCATTCCCTCACAATTCACCTACTCATTTATTTACATGCTCATTCGCCCACTCATTCACCTATCCATTCACTCATTCACTCACTCGTTCATTCATTCACTCAGCAATTCATTCGATCTTCCATACACTTAATTTCGTCAAAGTTCACACTTATTCTTTGTCTTTCATCTTTTTTCTTTTCCTTTCCCGCATTCTTTTTTTATCATTTTTTTCTATAAAGTTCCTTCATTCACCCCTCCCCCTTTATTCACTGATTTACACCATCATTCATTCATTCATTCATTTATTTTCTCGTTCACTTACTGTTTCCTTCTCTCATTCCATTACTCACTCTCTCAATCAGTCATTCATTCACTCACTCATCATTTCACTCATTCACCCATCACCCCTTATTCGCTCATTCAATAAATCATTCGCTCATTCTTTTTACTGTTTCATTCAGTCACTCCCTTACTCACCCATTTCATCAATCAATCACTCACTCATCCACTCATCCCCCCCCCACTCACTCATCCATTTCCTCATTCACTCCCACAATCACTCATTCACTACTTCATTCATTCACCCACTTTCCTACTCATTCATATACTCTCTCCATCTCTCTCTCTTTCTCTCTCTCTCTCCCTCCCTCTCTCGCCTCCGTCCACTACACTCCGTTACGTATTAAAGTCCACACTCGTTCTTTGTCATTCGTTCTTTCTTCCCTTTTTTTTTCTTTCTTCTATAAAGCCAGTTTCCGCTTCCTGTTTTCATTCTCAACGCAGACATTACCACCACCTTCACAGTCACCTATCCACCCCCGCCTTACACCGCTGACTAACATTTAACGCCACCACCACAACTTCCCCCTCCATCACTACCAAGACCCTCATCATCCACCCCAAACCACAACTTCAACAAAACCTAATGTTACTTCCTTTACAGCTTACCCCTGTCCCACTACCACCGTCGCACCCATCACCA
>NC_068981.1:34465485-34467226 GCF_001194135.2 Octopus bimaculoides
CACCACCACCACCACCACCACCACCATTGTATTCAACACCAAATAGCTTCCTTCCCGACGACAACGACACCCAGGGAAGCCTCCATGTGGTCCCTTGACCTGCTAGGAATAGCAGCCCAAATTAAAATCATAATCTCTTCTTTAAATTATAAAAATTACAAGATGGAAGGGCACATTGTATACACAGTTCCTGAAAACAAGACGGGATGGTCATAATTGGAAAGTCTTTGATCATAGGTCTACTCAGACTTCAACACTAGACTTAGATGAACAATGCTTAGATGAACACACACACACACACATACACATATGACGGGTTTCTCTCAAGCTCAGTGCTATATTAGAAGACGGTTGCCCATGATGCAAGGCAGTGGGACTGACCCCGGAACCATGTGGTTTGTAAGCAAACTTCTTACCACACAGTCACGTCTGTGCCTACATGTGTGTATGTGTGTGTGCGTGTGTGTGTGCGTGCGCATACGAAGTGCTTCCACGCAGTTTTCATCCAGTAAATCTACTAAATCCACTCCCAGAGCATTGGACTTCGGGGGGGGGGGGGCTATAATAGAAGATGTTTGCTCAAGATGCAGCGCAGCGGAATTGAACCTAAAACCACGTGGTTGCAAAGAGAGCTTCTTTAACCACAAAATCGTGTCAGCGCCCATAATGCTTATCATTATTTTTACATTCCATATACAGTTTTCTTAATCAACCGTAGACAGCTCTCAATGTATAAACCTCTCGATTAGACGAATTAAGATGAACCTTGTCTGGTTCATGTTTTTCTAGATCAACCGGTATGCCGCGGCACACTGGTGTGCCACGAGACGATGCTTGGTGTGCCGAAGTGTAACCTGAATATAATTTTTTCCCTATACTAAAAGTATTTTACATTTTTAGTTCAGGTGTAACGCCAAGTGTAACTCAAGTGAAAAAAGATTACGGAGCATTGACCTAGATATCTTATAAATCGCTCGTCGGTATTTCTCTGTCTTTTGGTGCCGAAGTGGAAGTCGTTAGCGTGTCAGATTTGTTCTAGCAGTCGAAGCTCTGAATTCACATCGCACATGCTATGTGTGTTTGCCAGTAAGCTGCGATATGGCGTGGTGGAGATTATTCCCTCAAAAAGTCGGATGTTAAAACACGTGGAAGTCATGGACAAGCGAGACAACTCGCCCCAAATCCAATTCAGGCGTGATGGACATCGATGTCTCACCATTTTTTTGTCTCAACATAAGATGGCATATACTTTAGCCTCACACATCCTGTCTGTTATTGAAAACAAAGTTCGCATCGCAATATATAGATAAAAAAGATATTTACCTGTATTTGGAAGATAATACATGGAATTCATTATACAAAGCGTGGTTCAATCGCAAATCAACAATGGAGGCATATTAAATTGAAATATGTAGATGACATCTTTCCATTGAATCTGTGTTTCAGCAGGGGGTTTCCTTACCTCACCAGAAAGATTCCAAAGTATGACTGAATTTATGCCCCAAATGTATCGACTTTCTTTCGGAAATGCGATAATTTTCTTCATGATTGCACTGACACGATAGCATGTCTCCCAAGCAAAACGCGTACTAGAGTAAAAAGCAGGCCCAAAACACACACACACACACAAATATATATGCATATAAGTATACACAGAGACACATAAATGATATACATGCAAGTTTACATGAGTGTACATGTATGTATGTGTGTGTATATATATATATATATATATATATAT
>NC_068981.1:34467546-34468193 GCF_001194135.2 Octopus bimaculoides
CTGTACTCTGGTTATTATTATTTTTTTGTCTACGTTTTGTTTGCAATGTCCTGTACCCAGATATGCACCTATATATACAGGTAGACGTAGGTATGCACATACATGTACGTATATATGCATATACTCATTTATTATTTGTTTTTATATATATATATATATATATATATATATATATATATATACACACACACACATATATATACGTTTATGTATATGAGCAATGACTTTCTCACTGGTAATACCTTCCCTGTATATTACAAAAATATAATTCTCTTTTCCCAAATAAATTGCATTTCAAATTCGAGGCTCCGATGAAGCTATAGGATGTTATTCAGGCACTCAACTAAGAGTCCACTCTATCTCATAGCAGAAACAGCTGTATGCTGTTTCTTATTTCTTTACTGCCTACAAGGGGCTACACACAGAGGGGACAAACAAGAACAGACAAACGGATTAGGTCGATTATATCGATCCCAGTGCGTAACTGGTACTTATTTAATCGACCCCGAAAGGATGAAAGGCAAAGTCGACCTCGACGGAATTTGAACTCAGAACGTTACGGCAGACGAAATACCGCTAAGCATTTCGCCCAGCGTGCTAACGTTTCTGCCAGCTCGCCGCTTTAAGCTGTAAACTGTTTCTGTTTG
>NC_068981.1:34468924-34469943 GCF_001194135.2 Octopus bimaculoides
AGACAAAAAAATAATAATAACCAGAGTACAGAACACACACAGGCCACATAGAGAACATTTTCCTTCATCAGCTACCCTCATTTTAACACAGGCGTTTCGAAGAGTAGGGCAGGACGCATCATTAAAATGGCTCTTCCCATGGATCACAAATTAAATTTTTTTTTTTTTTGGCGTTTCCCTATCTCTAGAACAGCTTGATGTATTGGTGAGCAGTCAACAGCGTTGGAGAACACAAAGATAAAGCTGTCGTTGAGAAAAGGTTAGCTAACATGGAGGACTGGAAGCAATCTGAATATTGGCAAAGTGTTACCGGTGTCACACTGGGTATCAAGATGCCGACATCATGACTGTTGCTCAATGTTATTTGAACATTGTAAAAACTGTAAGACCTGACATGGACAGCTGAAAAGGAGACTAAAAAGACATGGTCTACAAGATGGCACCCAGCAAGCGTCTTGATTGTGTCCCCACGCCGGAATTCATTCAACAAGTGATGAACAGGGTCTTAGGCACTATTCAGACGGTTATGTGTAGCTGCTGGAAAGAGTGGTCAAACCCTGGCTGGAGAGGGTTGCTGCTGGAAGGCCATATGCGTGGCAACAGGATTCAGTTCCTGGTCATAATTCTGAAAAGAGTCAGAAGTGGTTGTCGGAGAATTTCTACGACCTCACCAGCCGCAATTTCTGGCCTTCAAATTCCTTCAATTGTAATCCCAAGGATGTTTATGTGTGGAGTGCAGTTGAGAAACACACCAACCGCTCTGCCTGCAACACCAAAGCCAAGCTGGTAACCATGATCAAGGAGGTGTTCGAAGATCTTCCCAGTGACACAAGTAAGGAAAGCATGTACCAGGTCCCGGAACCGTCTTGAGGCCGTGGTAGTTTAGGGCGACTACTTTGAATAAACTGTTGTTTTCCAGCCATAATGTAGTTGATATTTTTTTAAATTTTTCAACATACTTTTATTTTTGGATGGGATGTTGTGTTCTTTTTCCCTTATATGCAAACGGCCAAATTTAG
>NC_068981.1:34470172-34471324 GCF_001194135.2 Octopus bimaculoides
TATATAAGGCGGCGAGCTGGCAGAAACGTTAGCACGCTGGGCGAAATCCTTAGCGGTATTTCGTCTGCCGCTACGTTCTGAGTTCAAATTCCGCTGAGGTCTACTTTGCCTTTCATCCTTTCGGGGTCGATTAAATAAGTACCAGTTACGCACTGGGGTCAATATAATCGACTTAATCCGTTTGTCTGTCCTTGTTTGTTCCCTCTGTGTGTAGCCCCTTGTGGGCAGTAAAGAAATAACATACTTACATATTATATCTATGTGCGACGATTTCCACAGTTTCCGTCTTCTGAATTCGCTCAAAATGGCATTGGTCGACCCGGAAGTTTAGTAGAAGACATTTGCGCCAACTGCCTCGTAGTGGGGCAGAACCTGAAACCATTTGGTTGCTAAGCAAGCTTCATAACCATACAGCTGTACCTGTGCCATGATTCTAGATAAATTTAAACCCCGTTTTTAATGTTAACTTCAGCCATTCGAGCACTTCGGTAACGTTTTTTAATGAATAAATCGGATGTATACGTTCATGATAGTTTTTTATACTTCCATCTGTTACCAGTTTCTACATCACTGTACATAAAGAGTAAAATTCTCGTACGACAATCTTGAAGCTTCTGCTACTGACAGTATCACACGTCCATATGATACTATAATGTCTAACTGCAAGGAGCGCGATTATATCCAAGAAAGATGTGGAATATATGATTTTATCTTAACGTTTAGGTTGTATTTTTTCCTGCATCTCTTCGTTATAGCTGTAGTTTTATATCGTATTACAGCCCGAAACCTGGTTTTCTCTTTCTTCATTTTGGCTTCTTATTGAGCTCTCTGCTAATCGCTTTATACGAAAGAAATATTTTCGTTACAATTGCTATGTATTTATTCCAATATGTGTGTGTGTATATATATATATATATATATATATATATATATATAAGCAATGTTAAATCTCTGAACGAGGTGTTAACAGTAACTGCACGATAAAGTGAAGTATATTTGCCATTTAAATGTGGCTGACCCCTAAGGGTGGATGTTACTATATATATGTATATGTATATGAGATAGATAGATAGATAGATAGATAGATGGATAGAAACATTGATAGATGGTTGGAAGGATAGACAGATGTATAGCATATACGTATATATTGAC
>NC_068981.1:34471826-34473602 GCF_001194135.2 Octopus bimaculoides
GTGTGTGTGTGTGTGTGTGTGTGTGTGTGTGTGTGTGTGTGTGTGTGTGTGTGCGTAAAATGTTGGCGGTAGAACGGAGGTGGCGGTGAGGTAAAGGAAAATAGAATGACAGTGTGTTAAAGAGAGAAAAGGAAAGACAGTATGCTTGTGTGGCATAATAAATGCATGTGGAATCGTTTGTGTGTACATGTATGTTTAAAATGTGTATATGTGTATATAGAGTGAACCTGAAGGGGAGAGATGAAGAGAGAAACGATGCCGAAAACACAGAGAGAGAGATAGATAGATAGATACGAAAACACAGAGAGAGAGAGAGATAGATAGATAGATAGATAGATAGATAGAGGGGGAGTGTGAAGGGAGCATCAACAGACAGAGGGAGATATAGATATGTAGAAACTGACGGGAAAAGGAAAATAAGAAAGAATGTGTGTGAGAGAGAGGTGGAAATAAAGCAAACAAAAGGAATCGGAGGGAATGTAAGGAAAGGAATTCTAGAGAGCAAGGGGAGAGTTAGAAATACAGAGAGGATAAAGAGAGGAAGATACGAAAGAGTGTATGAGACAGAGAGTATGAGGGTGAGAGGGAGAGGGAGAGAGATTGCAGGGGCTGCTTGCTCTAGAAAGGATTAAAAAAATGTGTTAAGAAATGGATAGTAAAGAAAGAAATTGGAAGAGGAATATGAAGAGATTGGAAAACAAAGGAGAGATGGAAGAAACAAAGAGAAACAGAGAGAAGAAGCGATAAGAGAAGAGAGGAGATTGTTAAGAAACAGATATAGACGCAGACAGACGGAGAGAAGCGGATAGAAGCGGAGAGAAGCGGAGAGAAGCGGAGAGAAGCGGAGAGAAGCGGAGAGAAGCGGAGAGAAGCGGAGCGAGTGATAGAGTAGGATTTGAATTGCAAGAGAGATTGAAGAAAGATTAAGACTTATAAGGTAGACTGATAGATAGATAGAAAGGGAGAGGGGCGGAGAGAGAGAGAGAGAATGAGGAAGTAAGTGAGTGACAGAGAGAGAGAGAGAGGGGAAAAGTAGAATGTAGTTCAGAAACTTGTCCACGTTTGTTTAAAACAACCAGACTAGGAAGAAAAAGCAAAGCATGCAGGGACATAGCCAAAAGGTAGACGACACGCTTAAACACATACATTCATACATACATAGACATATACATATATACATACATACATACATGTATACATACGTATATACATATATACACACAAATATACAAATATATATACGTATATGCATACGTACATACAAATATGTATACACACACACACACACACACACACACACACACACACACACATATATATATATATATATATATATATATATATATACACACACACATATATATATACATACACATATACATATATATACATACACATATACATTAAGAAAACACAAACACATACATTCACGCAGTCTACTGCAATACACTCTGTTGTATGTGTTTATACATACATACATACATACACACATGCATGCATACATATATACATAAATGCACACAAACACAAATATGCAAACGTGCTGCAGCATGGCCGCAGTCACATGTCGGAAACAAATAAAAGAATAAGAGAATACATATGTACAAACCCGTATGCATGTATATATATACATACATATATTTACATACATACAAGCGTACATATATATATATACATACATTCACATATATATGCATACACACACACACACACACACACACACATATATATATATATATATATATATATATATATATATATATATATATATATATA
>NC_068981.1:34473777-34474458 GCF_001194135.2 Octopus bimaculoides
TATATATACATGTATATACATGTATATATATAAACACACACATATGCATATGTCTGTTTATGTGCGTTTATAATACTCTGTGTTGTTATGCATGTGCTGGTGTGTTTGCATGTAGTTTTGTGTTGGCGTGAGTAGGTGTTTGTGTGGGTGTTAATATTTTGATGGTTGTATATAAGCATATGTAAAGAATCTGTATGTGTCGCTGTGCCTGGCTGTAGATTTGTGTGTGTGTGTGTGTGTGTGTGTGTGTGTGTGTGTATGTACGCATGTGTATGTATGACAAATCACTTTTCGTATGCGTTCGTATGTGTGCCTATCCAAGAATGTCTGTATGTATGCGTTTGTATGTGTATACGAGTGGCGCATGTGTGTGATGAAAAAATAAAAACAAAACGGATCTATCACAACAACAGCAGCACAAACAACAAAAAGGTTGAACGGAGTCGGTAGTGGAGGTGGTGGTACGAATGGTGGTAATGGTGATTGCTGGTGTTTGTTGTCGCGGTAGTGGTTGTGGTAGTGATATTGTAGTTAAGGTGGTGGTGGTATATATATGTATCTTATATATATATATATCTTATATATATATATATATATATATCTTATATATATATATATCTTATATATATATATATATTTTATATATATATATATCTTATATATATATATATATCTTATATA
>NC_068981.1:34477205-34481568 GCF_001194135.2 Octopus bimaculoides
ATATATATATATATATATATATATATATAAACAATATATGAGTATATGCATATATATATACATGTATGTACATACCTTCATCTACATGTAGATATAGATACATAACTGGGTATTCATATTCATATACAGACGCACACACGTGTGAACATAATGTGTGTGTGTGGTTCTTTTGCAATTTCTTCGTAAATAATCACTTCAATACGACATGCAGAATTGTAGGTAGAGTAACACAATGATAAGCTGCGCAGAGTCAGTGTGTTTGCCTTTAATTGCTCAAATCTGTGTTAAGAATCATGAATGAGGATGATCGAATAGAAATCCCAATAATTGTCATAGCTTAAACTTTCGTACTTTTTCGAAAAGCCACATGCAAACACACACACACACACAAACACACAGACACAATTAAACTTGTACAGCCACACATGCATAAACGAAATCGCCCACACACAAACACCCACGTACACACACACTCACATTTAAACTCATACAACCACACATGGATTAACAAAATCGCACACATACACACGCGTACGCACACACGCGCGCACACACCGCGCACACACGCATACTAATATACGTACACATAGGTATGGATGCAGGTCAGGCTATGTGATTAAGCAGCTCGCTTTGAAACTACGTGGTTTCAGGTTCAGATCCACTGTGCAGCACCCACGAGTAAATGTCATCTACCATAGCTTCGGGTTCACCAATGTCTTGTAAATTGACATAGTAGACGGAGACTGTTGTGCCTGTAATTCAAAGGGTCATGTTAAGGGTACATGTGTCTGTGGTGTGCTCAGCCACTTGCACGTTAATTTTACGAGCAGGCTGTTCCGTTGATCGGATCAACTGGAACCCTCGACGTCGTAAGCGACGGAGTGCCAACAACAACAACAACAACAACAACATTACTGTTTTGACTCCAACCAGGCAGAAAACTCAGTCGTATATATGTATGACCAAGAATAGTTTGCACAATTAAAGCAAAATTGAGCTCATTGAAATAACTCAGATGTGTTGTTATGCATGAATTTGCATAACAGTGACAAAGAAAATTTTGCTTAAAAACCGTACAAGATATAATTTTGGATTATAAAAATTATCTTTACTGGGGGAGAAATGTTCTGCCATAAGCTGATATTTTTTCCCTTGTTCTATTCCGGATTTTTGAGTTTCCTTTAATTTTTAGCACATAACTAGATCTAAATAATTTAATTCTTCTTAAGCCTTTTAATGAATACGCCCATGACAATGAGCCTTTGCTTAGATGGATTAAGATGCATGTATGTGTATAACCTACACACGCATACACACATTTACATATGCACATATATACATGTACACACATATGCGCACACGCAGACATACATATAACGTAACATTCGTCATCAAGCACCGATTCATTATTGCGTTGTTTTTTGTTGGGGTTTTTTTTATAATTTTTATTTTTTAGAAACAATATTTCCAGTAGCACAGCAATACATTATGGCAATTGTACACATTAACATGTAGAAAAGCATGATTCACACTTATGGATATTCCCACAGAAGCCTGCATTTTTATCTATTTATTTATTTACTTTGCTCCTCAATCTGACTAGGAAACGGTCTGCAACGCCATTTGGAGTAAATTCATCTGGGGTGCGGTGAAAAGCATCCACTGGATGTAAAACTGCAAGCGTTGAAGCGATTCGAAGCTGGAAAACATCGGGCGTATGTTAGTAAGTTGCCCACATCAGCAATTAGAACTGACCAGAAAATATTGATAACATATTCATTCATTTGTTATTGAAAATATTGATTCATTTATTACCCCATTAAAGAGTGCTCTGTGGAGGCGCAATGGCTCAATGGTTAAGGCAGCTGACTCGCGGTCATAGGATCGCGGTTTCGATTCCCAGACCGGGCGTTGTGAGTGTTTATTCAGCGAAAACACCTAAGGCTCCACGAGGCTCCAGCAGGGGATGGTGGCGAACCCTGCTGTACTCTTCCACCACAACTTTCTCTCACACTATCTTCCTGTTTCTGTTGTGCCTGTAATTCAAAGGATCAGCCTTGTCACACAGTTTCACGCTGAATATCCCCGGGTTGTGTGCTCATAATCTTAAGATCGTGGTTTCGATTTTTGGACTAGGCAGCATATTATGTCCAAGAGAAAGAAACTTCATTTTTCTTTGCTCATTTAATAAATATGTATCATCTAATGTACACAGGATTTAAACGCGAGTTACAATAAGTTCCATGCTTATGATAGTAGAATAGTCGGACGAGTTAGTATGGCCTTGTGTAAACTATCAAGCTCAAAATACAACACGGCTACTCTCTGAGGCAAAAACGAGAAAGAACAAGAGAAGAAAGTAAATGAAAATAAATGAAAACGAGAAAAAACAGAGGGAAAAGAGATAAAAAAAAAATTGAGTTTCTTTCGTCCGTTAGAACGACAATTAACAATGGTGGCTGAGGTAAAAACGACGGATAGGGCTAAAATTGGTGAAACTGTATGCTTAATCCAGAAGGGTAGTGTTCTCCAATTCGATAATAGAAACTTACGCAAATGCTTGCATTTAGTGAAAATCTCGGATATACAATTCAGTAGGTCAGTTGAGCTCTTAAATTTAAATCTTCTCGGCGACCTGGTCGCGATTGGTCCTTAAGATTTGCCAACTGGATCAGTCTAAGGGAAATAACACGCCCCGTTTAAGGCTCAGACAGTATATATTATTCACTTGTTTAGAAATTAACTGGTGGTAACGGTTTTCTAGCACCGGTTTGAAGAGAGGTTATATGCCCGCTGCCATTGGAGCCTAACTAGTCGCCTATAAAGTTATATCATTGGTTACTATGATTCAACATACATTTAACTTCATATAAATATATATAGGCATATATAGGCATGTATACATATACATAGACATATATATACACAGTGATAAGGATAATTTTATGCACTTGTGTGGATTATTAGAAGAATGCTGGAAAGAAAAAGCTGTTATTTCAACACTTGTGTTCCTGTGTGCGTAGTAATGCGTGAGTTTGTGTATTTGCATATATTTTAGCATATGATAATTTGGGTATTTATATATACATGTTAGGACCGGTGTATTGCTGCGCAAGGTGATTATTTCGAAAGAGATGATGTTAAAATTAAAGTAAATTAGTTATTTTTTATTAAACATAACTAATCCAGAGACCTTTTGATAGCACCTCATATAATATGTGTGCGTGTGTGTGTATGTACATCTCCCTTTCTCTTTATCTACCTATCCCTCTATTTATCTATATCTCATCTATATCTATATATAGATGTATAATATATCTACTAAATATACAGACACATTTATGTATCATACATTCATTCTCACACGCGGGCATGAATAGAGATTTAGAAGTACATGAAAGATAACGAGAGAGGAACACTAATAAAAAAAAGAAAGAAAGAAAGAAAGAAAGAAAGGACAGAAGGAAGTAGAGAAAGAAAGAAAGAAAGAAAGAAAGGACAGAAGGAAGTAGAGAAAGAAAAACAGAACGACAGAGAAGAGGAGAGAGAGAGAAAGAGAGAGAGAGAGAGAGAGAGAGAGAGAGAGAGAGAGAGAGAGACCGATGGACAGAGAAGCAAAATGGAAAAGGGAGATCGGTAGAACTTTTTGGTCTTTTTTTTTTGTTTTGTTTTTTAGCTGAAAATTTCTGCCGTTAGTGGTCGTTTTCCAAATGACTCATCACTAAACCGGTTCATAACACTGGAACCTTTCTTTTGTGGCCGCAATGACGAATAATAATAATAATAATAATAATAATAATAATAATAATAATAATAATAGTAATAATAGCATTATTATTAATACTACTAATAATAATAACAACACCAATAATAATAATAATAATAATGTAGAATAAATAAATAAGTAAATGCTTCTGGATCACCCAAAGTCAGTGTTCTGAGTGACCCCTTCTTAATGCATTATATGTATATGCATAAAATATATGCATTTATATTACCATATTTGGACAGTGCGCAAAATGGACTCGATGAGAATTTTGTGCTTTTTAAACTCCATAGCCGATGTTTTATACACGTATGCTTGTATGTATGTATGTATGTATGTATGTATGTATGTATGTATGTATGTATGTATAATATATATTATGTATATATGTATATGTATGTGTATTTATGTATACGTATATAAATATAAACATATATATATAGAGAGAGAGAGATTCAGAAAAATTATATTACATACCATAATTTTTCTGAATCTTCAGATTTTTTCAATATGCTCGGCCACTGGTTTAAATTGTTATTAATCAAATTAATATTCAATTTTTTACCCTTATTATTTAAAGATATATATATGTATATA
>NC_068981.1:34482662-34483191 GCF_001194135.2 Octopus bimaculoides
GAAATAAGACAATTTTTTACATGAAATAAATTCGAATACAAAAATATTTTTCTGTTCTATAACACAAAATAGATAAGTATACGAAGTTTGAAAGTCTTTCGGTACCAAAAACACTACGTAAAACATTAATGAAAAATGTGGCCCCCGTTTTAAAAAAGTTCCCTTGGCTCTCATTATGTTTACGTATTTTTCACTCATTGGTGATATCCTGCTCTTATTGTATATTTTGGGGTAATTTGTTCTTATTATCGCTCGTTGGTGATGTCCTGTACTTGTATTTATTATTTGTGTCTGTGTTTGTCCCCCTCCACTCCAACATCGCTTGACAACCAATGTTGGTGTGTTTACATCCCCGTAACTTATCGGTTTAGCAAAGAGAGACGATAGAATAAGTACTAGGCTTACAAAGAATAAGTCCTAGAGTCGATTTGCTCGATTAAGGGTGGTGCTCCAGCATGGCCGCAGTCAGATGGCTGAAAGAAGTAAAACGATAAAAGAACACACACACACACACACACACACACACACA
>NC_068981.1:34483834-34492029 GCF_001194135.2 Octopus bimaculoides
ATATATATATATATATATATATATATAAACTGGTCAGAGGAAATAGATATAGAGGATGCTGTGTTATTGTTTCAGTAATCATGTAGTAGAACCGCGAAAATAGTTTTGACACTGTACAATAAATAAAGAAAGAAAAGTGAATACAACAGTTAAATGGCTGAAGATGTTTCTACCACTGTGTAATTGTTTCAATTTCAACAAACAGTCTGAGATTAAATCAGTTGCCTAACAAGACTAACTCCAAAAACAAAATTCAGATTACTAAACATAAAATATTGGTCACTTAACATGTCTCAACAACACGTTGATATAAATAGTACGACTGTTACAATAAAACATTCTTTTGTTGTTATCGAAATCTTTACTTAGAATATTTTCTCGGCGTTTTTATGTCCCTGTTTGCATTCACTTTCTAATGAACGTGTGGTTATTTGTAAAGTGACTATTACGTGCTCGCTAAATTTTTACTCCAAGCTGACGTCATACTTTGTTTACTCTCACGTACTTATGAAAAAAGGAAATATCCGCCGTAGCAATATCGAGAACTGTGTATATGTTTCTGGTTTTAAGTCATCAGGATTGCTACTCGGGAGAGCCCAGTTAAAAGTGATATGATAAAGTAAAGCTACAGCATAACTTGTAGCTATGTTATGCTACCGATTACCATACCACAGAAGGTTTTCAAGAATTGAAAGATTCATAAAGCACAATGCAGATTGCACATAGAAAATACAAGGGGAAGTTCACAAATATCTGATTTACTCGGTATCTCAATAAACTAACAAAATAAACAAATACGTGAAGTTTGGTGAGGTTATCTGCAGTTATCGAGAAAGACAGTAGTAGACTGAGTGATTTTTTAAAATTAAAACTAGTTAAGATTTTCAAATCAAACGTTATAAATATAAAAACAAAAAGTACTCAGAGAGCGCAAATCTCCGCCAAGGCAACACCAACGTCCTCTCAACGATTTTTAAAATGAGATTATCTGAATTAAACTCGACTGCTCTCACAAACGAGAATACTAAAAATGAACCCGATCGCTCTCAAAAGTTAAGTAAAAAAAACAGGAAAAATAATCCAGAATCTTTGTATGGTACCGGATCGATTCCAAGATCTAATCAGTTCATACCAGTCACGAGACCAAACATCCCTGAAAGTTTCATCCGAATTCATTCGGGAGTTCTCGAGATATCTTGTCCACGGACAAACAAACAAACATACACGACTGAAACAATACCGCCGCCTTCGCCAAGGCGGAGGTAATAATATGTGTTATGACGTCATAGTTGTATAATGGAAAAAAACCAATATGCCATAATGAACCCCATGTAAAATGAAAATAAAAAAATTCTTTCTGACAACAGAATTCGTGTTTCGTTTCATATTCTATAGACCTATTTTCTGGGTCATATCCGCAAAGGTTTTGTGGAATGTATTTCGATCTGACCACAGGACATTAAATCCAGATATATCTGACTTGTTCGCCTCTATGGCACCATTAGACATTGTATAACGTGAATCAAAAATTTACTTTCGGTTAGCTGCCATGCAGCCGCCACAATTGAACAAATTTAGCCGCTTAAGTTCATCCGTCAGTTTGCTAATTTTGTGAATATCTGTGCATATCGAAAGGTTACGCAGCGTTGAAACATAATCGATTCATCTAGGCTGCCATCATCAGCGTAGTTTACCCCCTGAAAATGTTGATCGTATTATAAATTTCTGTATGATGTGGTATCTGGCAAGGCCAATACAATGGCTGTTAAATTTCCTCCCCGACAGAGAAAAGAAACAAAAAAGACGAAACGGTATCTAACTACCATTGCATCCGAGGCGTACCAACTCTTCATCAATGACTTTCTATATGTCTCATTCACAAAGTCGAGCATCTCTGAATTACAACCCACAAATATGTTATTCCCTCCCAAATATCTAATCATATATGCGCACGCTAATACGAGACCAATTTATTTATTTTGGTGGAAGTTTGCATCAAACTCCCAACAATACTATGCTACTCTTGGAACAAATTACTTCCAATGATCGTCGGAGATCTGGAAGAGCTGTACATGGTGAACGATTATCCATCATGCAAAGACGACACATTATTGAAAAGCTTCAACTTTGAAGAAAAGGAGGTAATCCTCTCCATCACTTGTAACTGAAATAACATATTTTGCTGTTCTCTGTGTCGATGAAATACACCAAAGACATCAGCAAATGAATAAGCGCTTCATCTAATGCAAAAAGACAAAAAACGGAGAAAATGGTACACAATTACGAATACAAGCAACAAGAAAATAACAACCGGTGTCTTTCAACTGAGAACGAATCCAATTGAGCTGGCGTGTATGAAGTGAAAGCATAAAGGCAGGAACATAGAAGATGGACATAAGAGGTGTTGGCGGTCGGTAGTCAGGCCAAGAAAGAAAGATCATGGCTGGTCGAGCACTGGTCACGTAGAAAGAGGAGAGAAGGGTAAGGGGCAGCGGGATTGAAGGATTAGAAAAAATCAGAGACAAAGAGAAAGGTAAAGGGGAAATAAACGATTTGGAAATATTGGGAGTTAAAGAAAGAGAGGACCAAGAAATGTGGGAGAGAGAGGGGGAGCGAGAAAAAGAAAAAAGGAAGAAAGTGAGAGGGAGACTAAAAGCTAGAGTAAGAGTCGTACAAAATTTAGATACATACCTACTATAAGGTGAGAACAAGGGTGTACGTACGCCGCTATATGTATCTATAAATATAAAAATGGAACAAAAACTAATAGAGTACAATAAAACATTCGGACACATAGACGATACAAAGGCGGATAAGAGAAACATTTAGAAGGACAGGCAAAAAAAAAAAAAGACGGGTCATTCGTGGCCTTCTTTCTTAAGTCAAATACCAGAAGTCACGGCCGTTTCGGGCAGTTACACTTGAAATGGTTCGATCTGGTTGCCCCCAAAAAACCTGCACGTAATGGGAAAATACTCTGAAAGTATGTGTGTAGGACGGGTTTCTTTCAGTTTCTGTCCACCAAATCCACCCACAAGGCTTTGGTCGGCCCGAAGCTATAGTGAAAGACACTTGCCCCAATCTGTCACGCAATGGGACTGAACCCGGGACCGTGTGGTTGGGAAGCAAGCTTCTTACCACACAGCCACGCCTGCGCCATGTCTATTTTCGGAGATGAACTTGTCTGGCATGTGATTTAATCTGAGAGTGTATGTTGAAACTAAGACAATTACAGCGTGCTGTATGTATTAGTGTGGACTGAAAGCAAAAATTTACAAACAAGGCGCAGGAGTGGCTGTGTGGTAAGTAGCTTGCTTACCAACCACATGGTTCCGGGTTCAGTCCCACTGGGTGGCACCTTGGGCAAGTGTCTTCTACTATAGCCTCGAGCCGACCAAAGCCTTGTGAGTGGATTTGGTAGATGGAAACTGAAAGAAGCCCATCGTATATATATGCATATGACGTTAAACGATGATGATGATGATGATGATGATGATGATGATGATGATGATATGTATGTGTGTATATGTTTGTCCCCCACCATCGCTTGACAACCGATGCTGGTGTGTTTACGTCCCCGTAACTTAGCGATTCGGCAAAAAGAGACCGATTGAATTAAATACTAGGCTTACAAAGAATAAGTCCTGGGGGTCGATTTTCTCGACTAAAGGCGGTGCTCCAGCATGGCCGCAGTCAAATGACTGAAACAAGTAAAAGAGTAAAAGAGTAAAAGAGTAAACCATCAGACCGCTGTCTGAGGAGTTTGATACTCAGCGTTCAGTAAACCATTCAACATGCTTTCCCCAAAACGAGAAGCCATTGTCGGAGCTTGAACTAACTTTCCAAGTGAAGTTTTCGAACCCTTGATCTTAACCTCACATTTATCACCTACATCAAATCTTCTCATCTCACACCTACATTTTATATCGATTCATTAGTTCTCACCTCACATTCACCTTCTACGCCAAAATCGCCAATCTCACTTCCTCTCATCCCCATTCTTATATACTTCCATGTTTCTCTCCTCCTCTTTTCAGCGCTTTTCCTCCTCCCATCAACACGTCACCTCATAACACCTACCTCTCTTTCTTTTACAACCTCTACTCACCTCTCTCACCTTTCATCATCCCGCCGATCACCTCCTTTCATCTCTATTACCACCACCCTTCATCTCCACTCCCCATTTCCAACACTTAACATCCCCTCCACACCTCTTCTACTTGCAGCCTCTCTCAACACTTCATGGGTCACTAAAATTCCCGGCATACTCCGTCGATTCTCTCTCTCTCTCTGACTATTCTTCTATTCCTATCTTTCTATTCCTTCTCTCTCCTCTTTCCCCTCCTTCTCTATCTCCCCCTCTCTCTCTTACTTTGTCTCGTTTACTGTCTTTTGTATTCTTCACACCCACCCGCCATCATAATGCACTCAATGCCATTCTCTGTCAACCCTTTGCCACCCTAACACCCATTTAGGAACATCAGTGCTAACGAGGCTAAAGTCACAAATGCCTCTGCTTACCATCAAAGACAATAAAATAAATAAATAAACACAAATAACATATAAATAAGATATAAATAAAATATAAAACAATCACAGACTCTGCTACTCCCACTTATTCAACCATTCGCTGTATCCTTTTTCCTGTTTCCTTAAAATATAATTACATTCCTGCGACGGTGTAAGTTCTTACCATTTCTTCACAAGAAACATTATCATTATTGTTATTATTATTATTATCACTATTATTATTATTATTATTATTATTATTATTATTATTATTATTATTATTATTATTATTATTATTATTATAGGCAGAATAAGTTGACTGAACCCCTTTACGTTTTGAGTTCAAATCTGATCTCTATCGACTTTACCTTTCAACCTTCCATTAACGACAAGAATTAATTACCAGTCAAGTACTGGTGATTTTCTCAACTAATTCTTCCCTCCCTCGTTTTCATACATTTGTGGTCTTGCGCGAATTTAAGAAATTATTATTATTATTATTGACAATATCAGTGTTTTTTTGTTGTTTTTTTTTTATTTCTTTCACACATCTGACTGTAACCATGCTGGAGCACCACCTTGATGAGTTTTAGTCGAACAAATCCACTCCACGACTTATTCTTTGTAAGCCTAGTACTTATCCTATCGGTCTCTTTTGCCGTACTGCTAAGTTACGGCACAGAAACACACCAAAACTGGTTGTCAAGCGGTGATGAGGGGACAAATACAGACACAAACACACACATACACTCACACGCACACACACGCACGCACACACACACACACACACACACACACACACACGATGAGCTTTCAGTTTCCGTCTACCAAATCCACTCACAAGGCTTTGATTGACCCAAGGCTATAGGAAAAGACACTTGTCCAAGGTGCTACGCAGTGGGACTGAAACCGGAACCATGCGGTTGAGAAGCAAGCTTCTTACCACACAGCCACGCCTTATTTCTCTCTTTTTTTTGTAGTAAAACCCTTACTTAAGCTGTATTTGCCTTCAATCTTTAAGGGCAATCGATGATAACGAAATAGGGGTCACGTAAAGGGTCACTTTAATTGACTATAGCCTTCTTCTAAAATATGTTGCCATGGGCTTCTTTTAGTTTCCGTCTGCCAAATCCACTCACAAGGCTTTAGTCGGCCCGAAACTATAGTTGAAAAGGCAATTGCCGAAAGTGCCACACAGTGGGACAGAGCCCGGAACCATATGGTTGTGAAGCAAGCTTCTTACCAAACAGCCACGCCTACACGCCCACGTCTAAAAAAAAAAAAAATTAAGAGAGGAAGTGCATGATTCTACTAACATCATCAATTATAAGTTTGATCAGTAACAGCTAATCTTGGTTAAAACAACAATAGCAACTTAAGTCTCCCCAAACTTAGCCCCTTTTAGATTTGATCCTCTGTCACTGGACCCATCCTTTCTTCATACTCTTCTAAAAAACATAACACATTAAGAATATAGGAACTGTATGCTTCCCTGCTGAAAATTCTGCTCGGATATCTCTTGACTTTAATGCCTTGCTGATTTATACTTTTAGCAAGAAACTGCATACTGACGGCACGAGTGAAGTAACACAACTTGATCATGACACGAATGAAGAACTTTTAAATGCTCTTATGGGAATTTGGTGTAATATTTTACAATAAAAAAAAAGCCAACAATGACTTCCAAGCTACAAATAAGGGGACGCCCACCCCTACTTTATATGCCTTTAGGAAGGGTCATAAAACTCTTACTGATCCTGTAGCCGGCCTACCCACATGCTTTGTGTGTTATGCTAACAATGCCAAAAAGCTGTGGATGATCACATCTTTCTGCGCTAAATGTACGTCTCTTAATAGAGATATCAATGGACGTTTCTGACAGCACGGAAGACCTCCTCAGCAGGATTGATGGGTGTAACCGTGCGTAAAATCTCACCAACTATGTGAGAATTGATTTATAACAGCGAGCTAGCGTTCTATGATGTTGGCATTGATGATCTGAGTCTGTTCTTAGCATTAACCCATAAACATAGCTATTTGTCTGAATCCTATCTAAAAACATTTTGCACTTCTCGAAATAGAACCCCACTACCATCACTTCTGCCTTTTAGAAAGACCCCGGTCAAACGTTGGGTGGATTTGATCAAACCCACCTCTAAACCTGTCAAATAAGCTCTGACATTTGACGGTAGTCCCCACCACACACACTGAATAAAATAAATAAACTGTTTAGCAACAGGCAAAAAGTATTACCAGTGTTAGGATTGCTGGAAATATCATCAACCTTTCATGATGTTGGATAGCAACTAAAATATAGACTGTCTAACCGTCACCTGCGAACTATTTCCTATATGAGTTTGAGCCTAAATACATATTTGCTTGTATTTTAACTGAAGACTGAGGTTGATGTTGCGCTCAAAATTGACTGGATGGAATAGAATAAATCCAAGCAATTAGTCCAAGCAATTAACACGTGGGCGTTTCGGTATGGAGCGGGAATTATAAAATGGCAAAAGAGAAAAATAACGAAAATGGATGCCAAGACCAGAGAAATGTTGACAATACACGGAGCCTTCCACCCTAAGAGTGACATTGATAGGTTGTACTTGTCCAGAAGAAAGGGTGGTAGAGGTTTAATTAGTTGCCAGGACTGTATCGAAGCAGAGGAAAACAACATAGGATAGTATATAAAGATGCCGTGGAGCCACTGCCGAAACACACGAAGAAGGCCAGCGTCATCAAAACTGAAAATTGTGTAACTAAAGAAAAATTTAAATAAGAAATGAACAAAAAAAAAACATGGAAGAAAAAGAAAATGTACGCTCAGTTTGCAAGAGATATGAACTCCAAGACCGATACAGAAGACCGGTGGCTATGGATGAGGAGGAGTGACCTGAAGATAGAAACAGAAGCATCCATATGCGCAACTCAAGAACAAGCGTTAAGAACCAAATTATATGAAATGCAGAATAGACAACATTACCGATAGCGACAAACGCAGAATGTGTGGTGAGAGGAGTGAAACGGCATGGCACATCGTTTGCAAATGCCCGATATTGGCACAATGCGAATACAAACAATGTGGCAAGAATGATCCATTGGGATCTCTGTCGAAATCACGACTTACAAAGAGCAAAGGCGTGGTATGAACAAACTCGAGAAGGGGTCACTGAAAATGAGAATTGCAATGATCCACTGCGATCACCCGACCAGACATCGGAAACCGGACATTGTTGTGGTGAATAAAAAAGAAAGAACATGTATGATAATTGACATAGCATGCTCAGGTGACAACAGGATCAATGTGAAAGAAGAAAAAATAAACAGCTATGATTATTTGAAGTGGGAAATACCAAGGTTGTGGTCAATGAAGAGAGTAGACGTGATACCAATAGTAATTGGTACACTTGGAAGTATCAGCACTCAACTACCAACATAGCTAAAAAAAGGATTGGTGCAAGTGTGAAGGTAGAACACCTACAAAAATCAGTGTTGCTTGGAACTGCAAGAATACTTCGCAGGATTCTTGAAGCCTGACCAGTAAACAAGTGTCACCTTAGTCTGTTGACTGTGGACAGCTGATACTCTCCATCAATCCTAGCAAAATAAGCTGTGAGTTTTCATATCACAATAATAATAATAATAATAATAATAATAATAATAATAATAATAATAATAATAATAAT
>NC_068981.1:34492250-34493156 GCF_001194135.2 Octopus bimaculoides
AATAATAATAAGAAGAAGAAGAAGAAAAAGAAGAAAAAGAAGAAGAGTAATAATGATAACAACAACAACGATAATAATAATAATAATAATAATAATAATAATAATAATAATAATAATAATAATAATAATAATAATAATAATAAATGACAGCAACAACAACAATGGTGTCTAATTCAGGCACAAAGTTAGAAGCTTTAAAGGAAATGTTAGTTGGCGAGGGACAAATGAGAGGGTGTTGATGAACTTTTAAATACCGATGAAACCTTCGATCCTCATCCCAAGTGAAACACCGTTAAAGTATAATTTCACCCAGAGTCTAAATATTTGTGAATAAGAGTCTGAATGTATATATTCAAAACATAAACACTGTGGCTCGTGCATCACTGGATCGTTTTATTTCTGTTATGATGACATTGATCTTGTTATCCAAGTACAACACAAGTCAATCACCTTACTAGACACCCTAACAGGAGACAGACCGCTTTTGCTAGAAAGCGGTTCAGACATAGCTAGTTTAGTCACAAAGGAGTAGCTGTGTGGTAAGTAGCTTGCTTACCAACCACATGGTTCTGGGTTCAGTCCCACTGCGTGGCACCTTGGGCAAGTGTCTTCTACTATAGCCTCGAGCCGACCAAAGCCTTGTGAGTGGATTTGGTAGACGGAAACTGAAAGAAGCCCGTCGTATATATGTATATATATATGTATGTGTGTGTATTATATATGTATGTGTGTGTATATGTTTGTGTGTCTGTGTTTGTCCCCTCAACATCGCTTGACAACCGATGCTGGTGTGTTTACGTCCCCGTAACTTAGCGGTTCGGCAAAAGGAAACCGATAGAATAAGTACTAGGCTTACAAAGAATAAGTCCTGGGGTCGATTTACTCGACTAAAAGGCGGTGCTCCAG
>NC_068981.1:34493166-34494680 GCF_001194135.2 Octopus bimaculoides
GTCCCACTGCGTGGCACCTTGGGCAAGTGTCTTCTACTATAGCCTCGAGCCGACCAAAGCCTTGTGAGTGGATTTGGTAGACGGAAACTGAAAGAAGCCCGTCGTATATATGTATATATATGTATGTGTGTGTATTATATATGTATGTGTGTGTATATGTTTGTGTGTCTGTGTTTGTCCCCTCAACATCGCTTGACAACCGATGCTGGTGTGTTTACGTCCCCGTAACTTAGCGGTTCGGCAAAAGGAAACCGATAGAATAAGTACTAGGCTTACAAAGAATAAGTCCTGGGGTCGATTTACTCGACTAAAAGGCGGTGCTCCAGCATGGCCGCAGTCAAATGACTGAAACAAGTAAAAGAGTAAAGAGTAAAGAGTAAATGATAAATCGAAACTGCATATTCTATTCAGAGCACAGGAAAAGCATGTTGAATCCATTTTTGGTTAGAAAAGTGTTAGCAATATCAAAAACTGTCAAAGTCAACATACCTGTTGGCTGGTTTTCAAGAACGGTGGAATAGCTCAACCTATCTAGTTGTTATGTATATTAATTAAATGAGGATGCACAGTAAATTCATTGAATGTTCACTGTAATAATTTCAAGTTTTTGCATTAATAAAATATTGTGTCCATTAGTGTTATAAAGTAAAATATTTCGTTGCTACCTTCTAACTGGAAATGATTAATTTAGATTGAAGGTTTCAATAAGACTTCCGTTATTAAAGAGTTATCCGCTTCCAATTATTTATGCCATTAATTATTAGAGTCAACATAAAATGTTAGCGTTCTCAGTATTAAGCAAGAATATTGAATAATCTTTGTCAGCATTACCGTTGAATCTAGGTCTTGGTTTTGTTTGTGAGTTGCATATAATGGCCAGAGTACAATAATCCATGGCATATTATCTGTCACCGGAAGAATATTTTGCTCGGCAACTAGAGATTCCACGACAACGACTGCCTCAAAATTTAAGAAAAATCAATAACGCATCTTTTCATTCTCGATACGGTCTGGAAGGCGCGAACGTGAATATCAAATTGTTAATATTTTCCTCATCGGAGAATATATCTTCGTTTTAGACAGGGGTTCCCAACCAGGGTCCAAATGACCCTTGGAGATCCATATAAGATTTTGTTTATTAAAGTTTACGAGCAATAAAATGGTTATACTTTTACAATCTTTTACAATCTTTCGCCTTTTACCTTTTATTCGTTTCAGTCATTAGACTGCGGCCATACTGGGGCATCGCCTTGAAGAATTTTTACTCGAATGAATCGACCCTAGATGTAAGGCGACTTTGAGGCACCGCAGTGTTTCGACCTCATCGTTTAACTCCTCAGTCAAAGCTACCCCTACCTGAATGGTCTAACAAAAGTACGAGGTTATGCTTATGGAAATCAGCAAACAAGTTATTTACTGATGAATGTTGATGCCTGATAAACAGATAGTAATTCATGAAGTGCACGCAGAGCAATGAGAATTCAGACTAACTACATACATACCGATATATATAT
>NC_068981.1:34494743-34496009 GCF_001194135.2 Octopus bimaculoides
ATATATAGAGTTATTAATATTTCTAAATATATATATATACATATATATCGTGCAATATAGTGTGTGGTAGGGCAACTTAAAAAGAACGGTCTCACGGCAAGCATATATTGGTTTTAGAATAAATGTCACAGTTGTTTAGGAAAATATACATACACGTGCTCTTACGTACAAACAAATACGAGTTGTTATTTACATGAATACGCGTGCACTAATAAACACAATTATGGCAAATCGTGCAGAATGAATAAGAACGTCTGTAGAATTCTTGCATAAATGAATTGATACATGGCATCATTTCAACGAAAATTACTTCATTGATTCATTTCGTCTGAGATTTTAGTAATAATCTTATCGATGTTAATGTACTTTACAAACGGCAGACTTAATAGTCCACACAACCTGCTTACTGTCCACGTTCTCACCATCGCACGATGACAGTCGTGGCAAAACAACCGGACATGATTTTGACGTGAACTGACGAACCATTAAATCCCATTAGTACGTAATTATTATTCTTTCAGCTTGCATACCTACCTACCTACCCACCAACCTACCTACCTACATACATACATACCAACAAAGATGCATAGACATATACAAGCGTATATATTTTCATGTGTGTCTGTTGTGGTGTAATGCAGTGTGATGTGTGTGTGTGTGTGTGCGCGTGTGCGTGCGTGTGTGTGTGTGTGTGCGTGTGTGTGTGTCTGGTGTAGTGTAATGCAGTGTGATGTGTGTGTGTGATGTATGTGTGTGTGATGTGTGTTTGTGTGTGTGTGTGTGTGATGTGTGTGTAGTGTAATGCAGTATGATAGGTGATGTATGTGTGTGATGTGTGCGTGTGTGTGCGCGTGCGTTTTATAACATAGTATATGGTATAGTAGTCGTGTATGTTGTGATATACGACATGAAGTGACTAGAGGTTACTGATTTAAATGGGATTATAGTTTAATTAAAGAATTATTTCATTTGTCTATGCACATATGAATCTTGATTATGTGTCCGTGCGTGAATGTGAGCATGTGGTTATGTGTGCATGTGGTTATGTGTGTGTGTGTGCGTGCGTGCGTGCGTGCGTGTGTGCGTGCGTGTGTGCGTGCGTGCGTGTGCGTGTGTGTGTGTGTGTGTGTGTTCCACTTGCTTACAGTTCTAGAAATTTTGACGTGCCATCTCTTCGATAGAAGGGGGTTATGAATAGAGGATATTTAGAAACCATTCTTTTAAAATTTTAAGAAAGCATTGCAGGATTTTATTGATCCACATACT
>NC_068981.1:34496757-34498157 GCF_001194135.2 Octopus bimaculoides
CATACATGCATACACACATACATACATACTTATATACATACATACATACATGCATGCATACATACATGCATGCATACATGCATACATACATGCAAACAAAAATACCTTGCTGATGATGTTGAAATTCTAATGAAGGAACCTTGGATCTAGGTTAGAAACCGGCTCTTTCTCTATTGGCAAGAAATTTTGAAATAAAACTGAAGAATTACACACATACATACATACATACATACATACATACATACATGCATGCATACAAACACACACACATACATACATACGTACATACGTACATACATACATACATACATACATACATACATACATACAACAAATACACTTTTATATAAGCACGCATGCACGGGTACACACAATGACATGTTTATCGCGTCTGGTGCAACGGCCTACACATCTTCAACCTTTAGCTTCATTAACGAAATTCAATAAAATTCAATATTTATTTAGGACCGCTTAGGGACATTTCAATATCTTACGTTATCTGCCTTCGAAATCTAAAGTTATGTGATTGATTTCTAGCCAAAAAGAAAAGAAAAAAAAAGGCCAAAAAGAAAAAAAGAAAAAGAATAGGAATCGATATCTATTCGAAGTTCTTTCAACGCTTTACAAGCCAGAGATATCAAGTAACTATTTCTACTTTGATTAGAGATATTTACAGATGTCTGTTCTGAAAGTTATAACGACAAATATGGATGCAAAATATTCTACATATTTATAGGCATGGTGGACAATTTTACATATGTACCCACGAGCCAATTAGAGAGATTCTGAATAAGTGATTCTCAACTGGGGTCCATATGGTCCCTGAAACAAAATAGTAAATTGGGGATCTACAATAATATTTTAAGGGCCTCCTAAAAACATTTGCTTTAGATTTATGTATTGGTATGTATTGCAAAAAACAGCTAGGTTTTTTTCTCTAACATTTTACATAGCACATAAATATTCACAAATATATACGCATCGAATTTTCATAGTCCACCTCAACACGTGTGTATTTGGTCAGAATAATACAGAAGTAAATGAACCGACCCGAAGTGAATGGGATACATTTAAACATAAGTAAAGGATAAATTAATGAATTTTATCAATGGCCAGCATATAAAAAATATCCTTTTAGGTAAAAACGCATATAGAGAGAGATATAATTGTATAGGCAAGTGTCTTCTACTATAGCCTCGGACCGACCAAAGCCTTGTGAGTGGATTTGGTAGACGGAAACTGAAAGAAGCCTGTCGTATATATGTAGGCTCGAAACGTTAAAGACCTTTTCACTTCCCGAGCGTTAAACTAATACATCTTTTTTTTAAATTCTCCACCTATATATATATATATATACATATATATATATATATATATATGAATGTATGAATGTATGCATG
>NC_068981.1:34498251-34500569 GCF_001194135.2 Octopus bimaculoides
ATAGGCAAGTGTCTTCTACTATAGCCTCGGACCGACCAAAGCCTTGTGAGTGGATTTGGTAGACGGAAACTGAAAGAAGCCTGTCGTATATATGTAGGCTCGAAACGTTAAAGACCTTTTCACTTCCCGAGCGTTAAACTAATACATCTTTTTTTTAAATTCTCCACCTATATATATATATATATACATATATATATATATATATATATGAATGTATGAATGTATGCATGTATGTATAATTCTTGTTTCTCTGGAATTGTCTTTCCTTTGCAGAATTCAAGCCAGTCAACAACAAACTGGCAAGACTTTGTTATTGGTAAGTCAAGATAGGTCACAGAGTTAGTGGTTACCTCGACTGTTAATGTCTGTATACATATGTATGTATGTACGTACGTATGTATGTGTGCATGTATGTATGTATGTATGCATACATGTATGTATGTATACATATATGCATGTATGGGTCTGCGTCTGGATAAATTTGCACTTGGGGATGTGCGTATCACGATAGAACACATGTATGTCTTTTTCATTACTTCTTATATGTGTGCATTCGTATGTATTTCATATGTATATATGTGTGCATGTGTTCACTCAGGAAGCTCAGAGAATCACTGAAATGTTTTACATAACTCCACTCGTCCCCTGCTCAACTGTATCTAGAGAATGCTCTTTTCTTTTTGTGGTAAACCAAGCATTTGTAGATTTCTTTGCAGTTCTGTTGTCATGTAACACAGCGCACTAATGGTAATGAAAATCTATCTATAGCCTGGATATAAGAGTTGTAATTTACGCATCAGTTCTCCATAATGTTATCTGTGTAGATACAGATAGGTAGATAGATAAAGAGAGAGAGAGAGAGAGAGAGAGAGAGAAATATTTACATACACACTCACTGACACACAGTCATACACATGCACACACGCACAGGAATAACAATATATCTTTATTTCACAACCGTCGGAGCGTGAAACTCTTTTCACGACCGTAGGTGCGTGAGATGGTTGTGATCTGTAAACAGTTTTGAGTAGGAACCGGAAAGAGAAGTATGAATATGCAATGCGCATGTGCACACTGAATTCGTAAAACGGAAGAGAAGAATAAAAACGCAATGCCAAACAATGGTCAGCATGCCACGTCTGCCACCACTATCACGCAGTTTTGCTGCAATTTTCTTGTTTTTAAAGTGCGTGTGTATGTGTGTGTGCGTGTATGTGTGTATGTATGAGCATGTGTGTATGCGTGTGTGTGTGTGTGTGTGTGTGTGTGTGTATGTATGTGCATGTGTGTATGCGCGTGTGTGTGTGTGCGTGTGTGTGCGTGTGTGTGTGTGTGTGTGAAGATTAATAGAACTTTTATAAACGACTCAAATAGCATGACTGATGATTAAAACGATGACTCGAATCTATGTCACGCATCCATTTAAAAGAAATTTGGCTGCTATTTCTTGCAGGTTGAGTGGCCAGAAAGAGGTTCCTTTGCTAACTCGTTCCAAATAATTTCAGATTGGTTGTGTGTAATTTATCGTACAAGACTTCCTTGAACAAATATATTTAAATGGTCTGTGTACATTATTTTACAAGAGATTTCCTTTATCAAAAAAACTAAAATGGATTTGTGAGTTTATCACATAGGAATTCCTTTATCAAATAAATTTGCAGGATTTCTGCGTACATAAACATACTTATATGGGTGCTCAGGTTTTCTAGCAACAACTATATATAAGAAGAATAGCTAATTGTGTTTAAAGTTTGCATGTTGCAAATGAGTGATACGGTTTCGATTCTTCATTCTCTGCTTGTAATAGATGTGCATACTATAAAATATTTGTGTTTACACAAAAATAACTCTCCGCCCCGCCCTGCATACACACACATAAATACATACACACACATAAATACATACACACGCAAAATACTTGGGTATGTGTACGTCTGTATGTATGTGTGTGCGTATTTCTCTGTCGAGCAAACTACATCCCTGTTCATCGATTAGAGACCGAATGGTGGCTGTTACCGCGTTGCGCCTCCGCCACCCGGGCTTCTCGCGCAGCTTCGATCCCTTCGTTCCTTAAGGCACGCATTTTAGCTCTGACGACGCAACCTTCGTGTTTGGCGTTGAGGTGTTGGTCGAGGGCCATCCTCGCAGCCAAAACGTTGGTTGCGCTGCCAGTTGTAAGTGCCTCTTCTAGTTTCTTAACTAAGTCTCCCTCTACTCTATTTCGATCTATCGCTAGTTCTTTACTAAACCTAATAGATTCCGATTTAATTGCCATTCTCAGGGCAAACCACCAGCGGTTGTTAACGATGGCTCCTGTT
>NC_068981.1:34503433-34504269 GCF_001194135.2 Octopus bimaculoides
ACTGCAAAATTTTTGACATATCTTTTATATGTCAAAAATTGCGAGCCGATGCGACTAGCATCCGTCCAGAGATAGATAGATAGATAGATAGATAGATAGATAGATAGATAGATAGATAGATAGATAGATAGATAGATAGATAGATAGATGGCCGCCACCAACTGGCTGAGCCGTTAGGGCGTCGGAAAGATTGGTCTGCGGTAACCGTTTCGCCTCTCTGCGATATGAATTCAAGTTGTGTTCAGTTCTGTGGACGGGTGGCCTGCGCCAGATGTAAAAGTTCCCGAGACACGTCCTATGTTACAACGTCGCCCTCACAAGCAGTAAAGAGGCCATGTGACTGTGTGTAAGAAGCTTGTTTCTCAACTACATGGTTCTGCGTTCAGTCCCACAGCTTGGCATATATATTGGGTTGTCCGGAAAGTGCGTGCCGATTTTTAAAGGAAAGAAAAAGGTCAATAAATACTTGCCATTACATTTTTAATAAACCAAATATGAACCATTTTGTTGCACAATGCTTCTCCATCTTTCCTTTAACTTGAAAATACCCTCTTCCCAGAATTGAGGTGGTTTCATGGTAAATAAGTTGAAAGGTAAGCTACTATAAATCAGCACGAACTTTCCGGACAACCCAATATATATATATATATGAAACTCAGGCGCTCAACTATGAGTCCACACCATCTTATAATGGAAACAGCTGTAATCTAATGAAGTTCATAACATAATCGATTATTCCTTTGTCATATCTTCTCCGTCGTGATTGGGAGGGTCATTTCGCCAATACCAGTGCATATATATATTGTCAATTCAAATAAACGAATAAAGGCGGAGAA
>NC_068981.1:34504423-34506693 GCF_001194135.2 Octopus bimaculoides
ATATATATTACGGAGATGTACTTGCATAGCAAGTGACCTGATCTGAGATCGTGTGCTAGAACGAAAAACAATTGCAGCGTGGAAGCCATTTAAGAAACACACAAAAACCGTTAGATTCACTTCAACATTTGAATTTAATTTGCTAAAATATTTTCGTCTCTTTGAGACTGCGACCTAATGAACAGGTTGAAGTGAATCTAACAGATTTTGTGCGTTTCTTAAATGGCTTATAAACACCTTCCACGCTGCACTTGTTTATATATATATATATATATGAAACTCAGGCGCTCAACTATGAGTCCACACCATCTTATAATGGAAACAGCTGTAATCTAATGAAGTTCATAACATAATCGATTATTCCTTTGTCATATCTTCTCCGTCGTGATTGGGAGGGTCATTTCGCCAATACCAGTGCATATATATATTGTCAATTCAAATAAACGAATAAAGGCGGAGAACATGAAGACGTGCTCGGTGAAAAGAGAGAATTTGATGTTTCGAGCATAACTTTTCGTTGGAAGGGAGAAAGGGAAATGTCCGATGAAGGAAAAGAAATTGCCAACAGCACGTGTGTAATGACATTGCTGAAGTGACCGGAAACATTACGTATTAAAACTCTCTCAGGTAATGAAAATTTTATCGAACGCAGGTGTGTGGTGTATGAATTTTGTTTATACACCAAAGTTTTTGCAAGATCGCGTCCAGGGAAGGCTCACTGCACACATGACGTCGTGTCGTGTATTGAGCTTTCCCTGGCGCTAATCTGTGGGAAATTGGGCGTATATATACATAACATATACGCTATGTATGTGCGACCGATAATATACAAGGTACGTAAGATATTTGAGGATACATTTATGTTTATAAAGAAACAGATATATAATAACAGATAATAACTTTATTTATCAAAAAATGCTATGAGGATAAAAATAAACCTTCTTTTCTATAATGTTATTCAATAAAGCCACCTTCAACTACAGCAACTGCTTCGATATGAGAATCAAGTGGTCCTGGTTCATTTTGGACATTACTCTGACTATGGCAGTTTTCAAAGAATCTTTGGTGTTATGGGCGTGTTCATTGACCTCTCTCTCAACAACGCTCCACATGTAATAGTCCAATGGATTGAGATCTGGGGAATTAGAAGGCCAAATGTTAGGGATTATGAGATTATGAAAATTTTCAGCCATCCATTCCTGTGTTACTAGAGCCATGCGTGATAGTGCAGAGTCTTACTTAAGCACATATGGCCTTCCATTGCATACATTCTTTATCCAGGGCTTAACAAATATTTCCAGGACTTCAATGTATGCGGCAGAGGTAACTCTAAGGCCTTGTGGAAAGAAATAAGGAGGCATCACATGTCCTTCGTTGCTGACAATCTCTAATACTTTGACAGTTGTAGGAAACTTTGTATGCATAACACTTGGGACTTCAGAAGGGTCTGCACATAACCATCTGTCATTTCTTCTGTTAACTCTTTGATCTTGGTCGAAGTTTTTCTCGTTTGAGAAAAACCAAATCAAATCTTTTTTTGTTGGATTTTTCAGTTTGTTTAAGAGACCTTTAGATCTGATGTAGAAATTTCCTTTTTCTTTTTCTGACAAATTGACCTTTCCTCATCACATAAGACTTATACCTGATGTGTTCGAGCACAACATTTCTGATTGTTCCTTCTGACACATGGAGATCTTTTGCAATTGACCTCATGGACATTCTGGGATTGTAATCAATGGTCTGTTGAACTTGCTGGATAAATTCAGGTCTTCTGATAATTTCAGAGCGTTTAGAATGCTTTTTATGCTTTGATACTGGTAATACGTTTCCATATTCAGTCTCTAGCTCCTTACAAACATTGTAGACGAAAGATCTGGCAACTTTTAAAAATCGAGATATTTCTAAATCGCTATACTCAGCCTTTATAACCACAATAAAAGCATGGATCTTCATTTCTTGAGTAAGGTGAGGGTCTGCCATTATTATTTACTGAAACAAAGGTTATACAGAGTTAGCAAAAAATGCAGCAATGACCCCAAAAATGTTATGTCCTCAAAGACCTTACGCATTTGTATATATATTTTTATTAAGCATAGATGCCACTAAAGTGACTAAAGGTCCTAGTCAGCACCGGTATTGCTTGAAATGAGAGTCAGAACAACTCTTAGCCTCGGGGAAGCAGTTATCTAATGACTGACAAGGGAGACAGCTCCCTACATGTATATATATATATATATATATATATTTATATAAGGGCATTACTATATAAT
>NC_068981.1:34506793-34509304 GCF_001194135.2 Octopus bimaculoides
CTATCTATCTATCTATCTATCTATCTCTCTCTGTGATTTATTCCTCCCTCTCTTTATCTTCTATTATTTCTATCTATTCTACTTTTAAGCACTGTACTGAGTAACATGCACAATCCTTATCCGCAGTCAGACAACATTCCACCCCCACCCCCTTAATCCCTCTTCTCCTCCTTCTTCCATCTACCTTCACACACACCGCCACACCGCCATCATCTGTACTGACTCACCCTACGACTCCCTTCCTCCCCAACTATTCTTACCAATTGCGAGTCTTCATCACTTCAAAGGGAACATTAACAGACCCCAGCTTACCTAACCCTACCCAATCTTTTCAACCTTAGAGATGTCGTATGTTGCAGCCTTAAGGCTCCCTTAACCTTTTTCATTAGGTTTTTTTTCTCTATTTTTCCGTTTTCTTTTGTTTTCGTTTTTAAGGGGGTGCATTATTGAATAAATACACACGCAGATACATATATATATATATATACACAAGCACAGTGTATTTGTATCATGTCATTTATGATGTGCATGTATGTATGTATGTATGTATGTATGTATGCATGTATGCACGTATGTATATGTGCGTATGTGTGTGTTGTATGCATGCATATTTATATTTATTTATATATGAATGCATATACATACATATATATACAGATAGACAAAACGATATAGAAGTATGAGTGTATACTCTATGCATATGTGTGTGTGTGTACATCATATATATATATATATATATATATATATATATATATATATATATATATATACTTACATATATATATTATATATACATACACATACATACAACCACACACGCACACACACACACACACACACACATACACACACTCGCGCGCGCGCGCACACACATAGACTGTGTTTGTTCGTAGAAAAGAATTTTAATAGAAACTTAATGAGTGAAAAAACGTTCTCGTTCAAAGTGATGACAATGAAAATACGGAAGAGAAACGAAACGAAATGGCACGAGGAAAATAGAGGCATTAACTTCCGTTGGAGTTCAGATCATGCTAGGATCAGTTTTGCTGTTCATCGATATAATTGATCACACCTCATGTTTTTTTGTCTTGTGCTGTTTTTGGAAACAATGTATATTGATTTCAAATTTGGCACAAGGCCAGTAATTTTGTGGAGAGGGTAAGTCAATTACATCGAACTTAGTGCTCAACTGGTAATTATTTTATCGATCCGCGAGAGAATAAAGGGCAAAGTCGACTGCAGCGGAATTTGAACTCAGAAAGTAACGACGGACGAAATACCGCTAAGCATTTTTCCTGGTATGAAAATACATAAACACACACACACACATACATACATACATACATACATACATACATACATACATATGTAGATGCATACTTACATACATATCACCACTTTTATCTTTTATTTCTTTCAGCCATTGGACTGTGGCCATACTGGGGCACCAACCTGAAGCGTTTAAGTCGAACGAATTGACACCAGTATTAACGTCTTTTAAAGTTTTGTACTTTATGTCGAACCGCTAAATTACGATGATTTAAACAAACCAACACCGGTTATCATACGGTGAGGTGGGTGAGACAAACACAAATGTACACACACACATGCACATGAACGCACGCATGCACACACACACACGGACACACACACACACACACACACACACACACACACACACACACACACACACACACACACACATACTGGACTTCCACACAGTTTCCGTCCACCAATTTCACTCATAAGGGCTATAGTAGAAGACACTTGCTCAAAATGCCGAAGGGTGGGACTGAACCTGAAATCCCGTGGTTGCAAAGTGAGCTTCTTAACCGCACAGCCACTCCTGCGCCTATGTATATATCAAATATCTTAATGTGTTTCCAGTCTAAACATAGCATTGTTGTTTAACCCTAGGTCAGCCCTATTCAAGCTGACCTATGATCAAAAGCATTCCAGACGTATTCGCCCCGTTTCCTTCCTAAATGCAAGAAACACCAGATCAACATTCTAATATGTCCTTTTCAAAAGCAATGAGTGTCATTTGGAACTTAACTTCTTGATTTCTATAAATTTAACCCTTCACATCGAGTCTCTCTCTACACCAGTCCTTTGACACCTTTTTTTCACTTGCGGTACACTTATATTCCTTTGAATATTCGGCGGCACACCTGAACTAAAAATAGTACTAAATGTACAGGGAAAAAAATTATATTCCTGTGAGAGATGAAAAGTGGAACGACTATTGGGAAGTGACTGCAGATTTACCTGGGTGCCAGACATTCTTTCCCATCCCAGTTACGGAAAAACCAGACATTTTAATGTGGTGTGAAAGAAGGTAAGTTGTAAATATAGTCGAGTTAACGGTTCCTCATGAAGATAATATGGACGCCGCGCGGGCTCGAAAGATTGACCGTTATGTAAACCTCCTCGAGAAATGTGAAGACGCAGGCTGGAAAGCGGAGCATTTTCCAATTGAAGTTGGATGTAGAGGGTTTGTAGGACACAGTG
>NC_068981.1:34509314-34512210 GCF_001194135.2 Octopus bimaculoides
TGACATTTATTCAAGGGTTGACGCAGTGGGACTGAACCAGGAACTGTGTGGTTGTAAAGTGAGCTTCTTAACCGCATAACCATACCTGCGCCTGAAAAAATATAAAAGCGAACCAGAAGTGAAACTACTTGATTTCTCTGTGTTCACTTGTAACTTATTTTATTTGCCTTGTAGACGGTTACGGACGATGAAGCATTTCAGGGCGTTAGCACAAGACCAAAGAAGAGATTTATTGACATATTCCAGCCACTTGCAGTTAATGCTCGAAGCAGGATGGGCTTTACTTGCTACTATTACGTGCTGTACAACCAGCATGTTATGTCAGCCATACCAGATGCTACGTTTTGGAGACATCCGCACCCTAACAGATGACGAAGGGCACTCAACTATATAAGGTCATTGACAAAATCATACAACGTAAAACTGAGGTTCTACTAGAGCTACTAGGTGCAGCATAGTAAAATGGCTTCGATAATGTGTATACACAAAATTAACATAAACAGCAGGTTGCAATGTTTCACCAAAAAGGAGAATTATAATTGCTACTAAATGTGACTAGGATGTTAAAAAGCACCTACTTTGCTAGAAATAACAGCTAAATTGCTCTAATGTTGTAGTTAACATTGCGACCTGGTGTTTATATTAATTTTGTGTATGCACATTAGCGAATCGCTAAATCATCCATTAATGTGAATGACGAAAAGATATATATTAATAGAGAAACAGGCCCGGAAAGAGCCAAACACTGAGCAGGCTTAACTGATGAGGCAACAGAAATTGAGAAAACAGGCGTCAGTCTTAAGAATTCTCGGTCGGCAATTTTCGGACAATTATGATCCCTGTTAGTGTATATGTTTTCATTCATGTGCGTTAACTACAGCATTAGAGCATTTTAGCTCTTATTTATAGCAATGTAAGTGTTTTTAACACCTTTGTCACATTTAGTGATAATTATATGTATATAGGGTTGTCTGCATATTTTCCATCAACCAAATTGTACTCATATGCCCTTATCGGTTAATATATCGCTCCTGTAGAAGATAATTGCTCAAAGTGCGGTCCAATAGGATAGAAAGCGTGTACCACGTTGTTGGGAAGCAAATTCCCCAACCACATGTCTATAGCAGTGCTTGTATGTATGTATGTATGTATGTATGTATGTATGTATGTATGTTTGTATGCATGCATGCATGCATGCATGCATGTATGTATGTATGTATGTATGTATGTATGTATGTATGTGTGTATATATGTATGTATATATGTATGTATGTGTCAGGTCATTTGCGAGGCCTCACATAAGTGCTACTGGTAACATGGAATCTAGTACAACCTCCATCATGGTCGGGTCATCTGTGGCTAAACCGACACCCTCACCAAACTAATCTGGAAAGGAGGGTTGCTAGAAACCCAGCAGGACTAAAAACAAGACCTATCTAAAGGACGAGTGGGCCCAGTGTAGGTTCAACAGCTATCTAGGAATAACATGGGCACTCAGAAATTCCATGTTGGGGTCCAGTGTAAAAAAGGCAAAGGTAAAGTTACCTTCTCGTGCCATACCGACTCATAAGGGCCGGTTTCTCGGTTTCCATGGCGTATATATTCCCCCATTTGGACGGGATACTGATCCGTCGCAGGATTACTCATTTTTGCCAGTTGTGTGGACTGGAGCAATGTGAAATGAAGTGTTTTGTTCAAGAACACAACGCGTAACCCGGTCTAGGAATCGAAACCACAATCTTACGATCATGTGTCCAACACTGAAACCACTAAGCCACGCGCCCCCACTGGAGTCCGGTGTGCTGGAAGACCACTGAGAATGAGGCACTCCTCAGTATTTTTTAAAGCATACCTCTTGAAGGTTACTCTGATATGAAACCAGATATGCAGGGAGTGGCATTGAGAATGTTGGGGGATCGTTTGCTTGCGCTTGAGATCTTGGCACTCCCACATTCCTGAGCCTGTGAACCAGATATTTCGGCACCAGATATCTTGTCTTAGATTGTCTCTAGATTGTGTCAGTGGTGTGGAGAGGGTCTCTGAGGTGTTTTGCAAGCCTTATTGGGACCTAAAATTTTGCACGGGCATTGCTGACATTTTGCATGGGCATTATTGCTGGAGCGCAGTGGTCAGTGACGGTCTTCCTCGGTCACGAGTGGACAGCCATCATGTATGTATGTAAGTATGTATGTACCTAGGTAGGTAGAAATGTTTGTATAAACATGTCTACTTTCTTTTACTTTTTTACTCTCTTCAAAGGCTTTTGTGACAAAGAGATATTACTTTTGTGAGGGCTGTTGCAGGTAGAGACGGCGGCGTGCCGTATCGAAAGAATAAAACCCTGAGTTCAAATCCTGCTATACTCTCTCTTTTACTTGTTTCAGTCATTTGACTGCGGCCATGCTGGAGCACCGCCTTTAGTCGAATAGATCGACCCCAGGACTTATTCTTTGGAAGCCTAGTACTTATTCTATCGGTCTCTTTTGCCGACCCGCTAGGTTACGGGGACGTAAACACACCACCATCGGTTGTCAAGCGATGTTGGGTGAACAAACACAGACACACAAATATATACACACACAAATATATATATATATATACATTTATATTTATATAAGGGGCATTATTACAGAAAATAATAACGCCACACAGTGGACTTCTCAAAAATTCTTGTAAAAGAGTTTTATCCCTTTTTGAATTTATATATATATATATATACATATATACGACGGGCTTCTTTCAGTTTCCGTCTACCAAGTCCACTCACAAGGCTTTGGTCGGCCCGAAGCTATAGTAGAAGACACTTGCCCAAGGTGCCACGCAGTGGGAATGAACCCGGAACCATGTGGTTGGTAAGCAAGCTACTTACCACACAGCCACTCCTGCACCTATGCTA
>NC_068981.1:34512428-34514323 GCF_001194135.2 Octopus bimaculoides
ATTTATATTTATATAAGGGGCATTATTACAGAAAATAATAACGCCACACAGTGGACTTCTCAAAAATTCTTGTAAAAGAGTTTTATCCCTTTTTGAATTTATATATATATATATATACATATATACGACGGGCTTCTTTCAGTTTCCGTCTACCAAGTCCACTCACAAGGCTTTGGTCGGCCCGAAGCTATAGTAGAAGACACTTGCCCAAGGTGCCACGCAGTGGGAATGAACCCGGAACCATGTGGTTGGTAAGCAAGCTACTTACCACACAGCCACTCCTGCACCTATGCTATGATAAACTTTTAACCTTCATTCTATCGCAGTGAAGAGCAAAAGTAAAAACATGTAGTGCCAGCCAAGTGTGGGAGCTCATTAAGTCGACGTCCCTACACTTTCTGAGCAGTGACATTACGATTGTGTTAAAAGTCATTATTATTGTTGCTGCTGCTGCTGTTGTTGTTGTTGTTACTGTTGTTGTTGTTGTTGTTGTTGTTTAATCCCATTACTACCCCCGATAGAGCAGACTTCTGATGAAAGACATTCCTCCTTTGACCTTTACTCCCCCTTCTCCGGCACACATTACTTTATATCCAGCAATAGTTTCATGATTTCTTGCTTTGACAAAATACCTCTCACACATACATACACACGTTAGACCCCACACGTCACTCTTACTTTTCGTAGAATAGCAGTGGAATGTTTTAAGAGCAGTAGAGCAATGTTTCTGTTGTGTTGACGCCCCCCCCCCCAGGCGAAGAAGTAGGATCTCCCAAGACATATAAATAGAGGTAGTCTGGCCGTGGTAGGAGTGTTGAGTAGCAGTCGAGTAGCAGTTGTGTAGCGGTTGAGTAGAGATCATCCGAAGGTGCTAGATAGCAGTAGCTTGAGACATAACAGTTTCCCAATCAAGGCCCATGGCAAAGTTGAGTGGAACCATAGAAACATTTTGGAAATGGTGTAAAGAGCACAGGCTCAGTGAAGAGAACCACACACCTACCACTCTGTTTCTTCGTAAAATTTTCTTTTTCTGTTTATAACTCGATAAATATTAATGCAGAAATTGTCTCGGGAGTAAAAAAAAAAAGATCGTTAGCGACAATATGTGTGTCTTTCTGTGTCCGAGTAGATACGAACGTGTTAAATACAACTGTACACCGCGGATACTGATGACGTTGCAATACTTTCCGAAAGAAACATCTACACAAAAGTTACAGGGAAGCTGACCAAGTACAAAGACCTGGAGATTGAAATCAACAGGGTGTAGAATATGAAGAATGAAATAATATCAGTGAACATTGGAGCAATCGGACTCATGAAGAAGGATAGCAGACGTTCACTAACCGTATCTCAAGTAACATTGGTATTTATACAAAGTAGAAACTAGCATTAAATGGAACAACTTACATATTACGGATAGTGCTGCTAATCAAGCGGCATATTCCATATAGCACCTCAAGTCCGTAATTTGGATTCATCTTCAACAGCGCTGTCAGGAGAGGCACATAAAAATTTCATTTTCGGTATGGTAATATGAATTTTTATATTTAAGGCGGCGAGCTGGCTAAAACGTTTACTCTCCGGGCGAAATGCTTAGCATTTCGTCTGTTTTTACGTTCTGAGTTCAAATTCTGCCGAGGTCGATTTTGCTTTGCATCCTTTCGGGGTCGATAAATTAAGTTCCAGTTGCGTACTGGGGTCGATCTAATCGACTAGCTCCCTTCCCAAAAATTCCGGGCCTTGTGCCTAGAGTAGAAAAGAATATAAAGGCGGTGAGCTGGCAGAAACGTTAGCACGCCGGGCGAAATGCTTAGCAGTATTTCGTCTGTCTTTACGTTCTGAGTTCAAATTCCGCCGAGGTCGATTTTGCTTTTCATTCTTTCGGGATCGATAAA
>NC_068981.1:34515850-34518081 GCF_001194135.2 Octopus bimaculoides
ATATATACATATATCTGAATATATACATACATTAATGCATACATACAAAAAGTAGATAAACAAGTAGAAATGTTAGATATAACAGATATTGGAGAATCTTGTTTATCACTATGGTAACAGTTGCAAATAAATAAACGTAGAAGACAAATGATCTTTCGCGTAATTTCCATAAGAAATGGTTTCAATGGAAAGGAAAAGAAAATTTTCTTTCTTCTTTCTTTCCTTCTTTCTTTTTTTCTTTCCTTTTTTCCTTTCTTTCACTCATCCCCCCCCCTCGTTCTTTATCTCTTGTTCTATTGTCCTTTTTTTTCTATTTGCTTTTCTTTTTTCATAGTTTTTCTCCCTTGACTAAGCAATTTGAAATCTCTAACAGTTACGTTTCGTGATTTAGAATTACAAACTTCCTTCGCTATTCTTCCGCATAAAAATCACATGAATCATTTCAAAAATAGAAATGTAGAGTTATTTGGAGAGCAAAATATAGATTTAATAAATAACGTTTAAGTCAATTCATTTTTAATTTTTGTTTTAATAAGATAGTGAGAAGTAGAGAGGTAAAGGTAGTGTTCCTGACATTTGAAGGTCCTCCCGGGCTAATGAGATTAACGAGGTTTACGTTTAGTTTCGACATCTGTTAGTCGGTGTGCGACTAACAGAAAAGATAAAGACTCTGAACGAGTATAGAATTCCAGAAGACTTTCAGGTGGAGTTGCCATTTTGAGAAACGCATTGGCCTCATGTATTGGCCTCGTATATTTCCTTTAACCTGCGTATGAACATGACGTTATTTTAGATCATTGTCTTTTACTTGTTTCAGTTACAGGACTGCGGCCATACTGGTGCGCTACCTTGAAGGCCTTTAGTCTAGTTCGTAATCTATCGGTTTCTTTTGCCGAACTGCAATGTTACAGAGAGACGTTAACGAACCGACATCAGTTGTCACATGGTAGAGAGAGACAAACACATATACACACACACACACATACACACATACAAGTATGCATGTATATATATGTACAAACACACACACACACACACAAAGCGTTACTCAACAGTTTCCATCTACCAAATGCACACACAAGGCATTGGTCGGCCTAAGACTCTTACCCAAGGTACCCCGCAGTGAGGCTGAACCCGAAACCAGGTGGTTGCAAAGCAAGCTTCTTAATCACACAGCCATGCTGCATTTTTGTGTCAAGAAATTATCACATCTGTAAGCTAAGGATCACGCCTTACCACCTTAATTAAACAGAACAACAGGAAGAACATGTTAGACAATGTAATTTCTGCTTGACAAAAAGACGGGATGGTCAAGTATGGAGCATTTTTGATCATAGCAAATCTGAGGCTAAGAATATTAGAGAGAAGGTGAAGCAGTGGCTGTGTGGTAAGTAACTTGCTTACCAACCACATGGTTCCGGGTTCAGCCCCACTGCGTGGCACCTTAAGTAAGTATCTTCTACTATAGCTTCAGGCCGATCAAAGCCTTGTGAGTGGATTTGGTTGTCGGAAACTGAAAGAAGCCCGTCGTGTATACCCCCCCCCCACATATATATAGATGTTTGTGTGCCTGTGTTTGTGCCCCCCACCATTGCTTGACAACCCATGCTGATACGTTTACGTCTCCGTAACTTAGCGTTCTCTAAGAATACCTTCCCTTGAAGTCAATGGCTGTCATGCTCGTGTGGTGTCTTGTAATGCCATTGAAGGCTGTGAGGGTCGTTCTATAGACCACAACTCTTGAGAGGCAGGATCCTCACAGTGGGCAGCTGGTTGAATTTCAGAGTTACGCGTTGGTTTGTTTATTGGAGTCCGTGGAGGTGTGTGTCAGCGTCTATTGTAGTGTATGATGTTAGACGCGATGCTGTTTAGGCAGGCGTAGCGGACCTTGGCGCTGTGACGGTTGAAAAGTTTATAATACTTAAGGGTCCTAAGGAAATGTTTCCTAATTAGCGTCAAGAAGCTCCAAAGCTGCTTTGGTTGAAACCTCAAGGTTAAGAGGAGGACTGAACCAGATTATCTTCCTTTTTCTGACTTTCTTCCTTCTTTTATCCTTTTATTTGTTTGTCATTTGACTGCGGCCATGCTGGAGCACCGCCTTTAGTCGAACAAATCGACCCTAGGACTTATTCTTTGTAAGTCTAGTATTTATTCTATCGGTTTTTTTTGCCGAACCGCTCGGTTTCGGAGACGTAAACACACCAACACACACACACACACACACACACACA
>NC_068981.1:34518340-34520035 GCF_001194135.2 Octopus bimaculoides
ATATATATATATATATATATACGACGGGCTTCTTTCAGTTTCCGTCTACTAAATCCGCTCACAAGGTTTTGGTCGGCCTGAGGTTACAGTAGAAGGCACTTGCCGAAGGTACCATGCAGTAGGACTGAACCCGGAACCATGTGGTTCGTAAGCAATCTACTTACCACACAGCCACTCCTGCACCTTCTGTCTAATGTCTCGTCATAAAGAAGGCAGCCCTGTATAGAGATTGGGATTTAAATACCAAGCTATGAATAGTTTCTGTTCTACAATATTCTTAAAGGAACGGAAAATTATTCAGCAACTCGGGCTAATACGAACGAGCCTGGTAAGTGTAAAAAACTATCTGGCATCTCTTGTCAACAGTACAAGCGACAGTCAGATCACTGATGTTTATTCGTTATTTGATTGCTACTGTTCTGTGCGTCTGTATGCAAAGACTAGTTGAGTTTTGCAGAGTTGTTTTATTTTTATCCTTAACTTAGAAATGGAGAAAGACATAGTGCTAGATATAAAAAGGTAAGCCATTTGGAGTTAGAAATAAAACGGAAAAACGTGAAATTCTTCGAGTAGGCTTGTGTCAAATGCGAAATCTGTGATGAGCCCGAGTGACGCCGATGACCTGGAGTCACCTCTGATATAGACAGGTATAATGTGAAGGCGCGTGGCCTAGTGTTGCATTCACGATCGCCAGATCGTGGGTTCGATTCCCTGACTGGGCGGTGCGTTATGTTCTTGAGCAAAACACTTCATTTCACATTGCTACAGTCCCCCTTCTGATTAGTGGGGGAATGTTGGGCCTGCTAGCTTAGCCAGCGGGGTGGTATCATTTTGAAGGCTAAAACAATGCAAAAACGCATTGTGACCAGCGATGTGTAATAATATCTGATAGCCTATCGGTCACGTGATCACGTGATGCTTGTGGTGTGTGTGTGTGTGTGATGAAACTTCGTCTGCTCGTTTGGATATGCGTGCTTTTCATCAACTCACATTTCTGCTTGAATACAATCGGTGGTTAAACAGCATGACTTTCTCAAATAAATGGACATGCAAACAGCCCACAGTAGCATTTTAGAATCTTATCATATTCGTTCTAGAGAAGGAGAAAGCAACTTCATGCCACTTATGAAAAGTACAATGAGTAACAGGCGCCTATCTTATAAAGTACTCTTAGCTCCTTCCTCATTGCGTAGGACAAGCACGCGTAACCACACTTGACAAGATGTTTAGTTATAAAACTAGTAGAGAATTCTTATTTAGATTACGCTGTCCATATATAAATCAATAATAAAATATATATCAATTAGACAGATGTGTTTACATATAACTATATGGTAAACGAATATCGGATATGATATATTGTGTCTCTGACGTTACAGATAGTACTTCGAATACGGGAGATATCGTTTATAGATCAAAATTGAAAAGTACAAACGGACAGATTTGTTTTTTTTAATGAGGAAAAGTATGCTGAAGAGAGATTCACAAATAATTTTGGTAAGTACTGTACTTTTATTCTAGATATACGGGAAATTATTTTGTGGTATATAAATACATGCATATATACATACATACATATATATATATTATGTGTATGTGTATGTGTGTGTGTGCGTCATAAGATAATCTTCTACAGTAAATGTACAGTAATTTACGAACATTACATACATATATATATATATATATATATATATA
>NC_068981.1:34520313-34522243 GCF_001194135.2 Octopus bimaculoides
TATATATGTATGCATGTATGTATGTATATGTATATAAACAGGGTGGGTGAAAGTAAGCAGGCATTAAAAATTGGTAATAAATCCATATTCCTTTTGCAAATTTATTGAAACAAATGTTACATGTTCATTATTACATGGGATAATGAAAGTAAATCTTCATATTTCAACATAAGCACCAGTGGCGTCAACCAGATTCTTCGAACGGCCAGGGATGGAATGAACAACCTTCTGACGAACGTCGCCTAGAATATCATTGAGAACCTCCTGAATCAGTGTCACCAAGTCCTCCAGTGTGCGAGCTTTTGTCTTACACATCTCTTTTGTCTAACCCTACAGGTAAAAATCACATGGAATAAGACCTGGACTTCTTGGAGTTCTGGACTCCACTTTCACTTCCACGAGCTACTTGACGTGTTGATTGTTGCGGGCTGCGATTAAACAGTTCCTGCACTGTTGTCACGTTCTCCACTGACTGGAATGTGGTTGGACGGCCACTTCTTCTAGCATCGTTCACAGAGCCTATGCTCATCAGTTTTGCATTACAACCTTTTATTGTCTCCGGGCATAGTGTTGCATGCTTACCTTTCCATGCACGCCACCATCTCTGAACCAAAACAATGGAATTCCACACTTCACAGCATGCTGCTATCTTAGCTCACTCCTGAACAGTTAAGCGACCGGCCATCTCGAAATAAGAAATAAGAAATAAGACAATAAGAAAATAAGAAATCTCCATTAGTGTTGTTTGTTTAAAAAATGATTTCGTCATGACTTCAGTGATACTGAAAATTCTATAAGCAATTTCTAATGCCTAGTTACTTTCCACCCACCCTGTATGTGTATATGTATTTTATACCTATTTTCTATTTTCTCTCCCTGTTTATTTCTGTGTTCCTTTCTGTCGAAGAGCGTAGGTTCGAAACTAATACATCTGTTTGTTGTTTACACACCCGTCTTCGTCTTCTTTTTTTTTTTTTTTTTGTAAACACGGTGGTGCATCAGCATGGCCGCAGCTCTGAGCTGAAACTTTGAAATGAAATGAAATGAAATATGTATATATAGATATATAAAGAAAGTAAGACATGGTAGAAAATGCTAAAATAATTTTATCATGAAATACATTTTGTAATGGTTAGTACCGGTTTCAGTTTTTCAACTAAGAGTAAAACAAAGGTGGATATTGATTAAGAAGAAAAACAATTAAATTCAAGAGAAAAAAAAGCTAAATGAAATGTTTTGTAAATATTTCCATAGTCTTCAAATAGGTAGGACATTTTCCATTTTTTTTCTTTTTTTCTGCCTCTCTCTATCTTTTCCTGGTGCAGAGAAAAATTTATTTCTGAAGTTTGATGGCTTAAGCAACAGCAGTAGTAGAAGAAGAAGAAGAAGAAGAAGAAGAAGAAGAAGAAGAAGAAGAAGAAGAAGAAGAAGAAGAAGAAGAAGAAGAAGAAGAAGAAGAACTGGTATGACCCAACAGTAGAGGCTGTCCGTGGAATCTACTTTCGTGGTCAAGTAACCTAAAAGTGACCTGTTGTAGGAACTGTTCTAAATAAACATGTAATAAACATATAACATTTACACCGTGATTTAGAAACATCAAGAGATGTGGAAAAGACTTTTCTACGAAGTAGCTTGAATGTGAACCCTTGAACAGAGAGAATTTCATATCGCACTTTGCTACTCATTTACAATTTAAATGTAATCACACCTCTCTTGCTAATAAGATTAAAGTTTCTAATTTGAGGAATCGCTTTAATGCAATAGCATCAAGACAGCTTGATACATGTTAGATGAGAAGGTTGAATCACGTTGGTGCCTTAGCAGTCTTTTGCTGTCCAAAGTTTTTCTTTTTAACCAATATATTGTGAGATATTTTTATAGGTACATTAGCATTCAAACTAATTCGTAAAAGAGACTTATGATATATATA
>NC_068981.1:34522437-34525722 GCF_001194135.2 Octopus bimaculoides
GATATTATGTAAATAGAGGAATTTATCTGTAAAAATATGTGACACTTATTACCATGGCTACCGAAAAAGTGGCACATATTTTTACAGGTGTAAATGGAGAATTATACGAGATATAGTACTATACAAAATACCGAAAGGATCTTCACCTCTTATATCACACCTTTCTTCCTCCTTTAACGCCGATGTGATGTAATTTCCTGGGAGAGAAATACTTTTGCGGCTGAAGATAGCTTTGTATTGTAAATTATACACTGATATAAAGCTTGAAACACGTGTACCGCAGAATCCTTTGTATTTTTGCTGTTATTTTTTGGATTTACAATTTATATATATATATATATATATATTAATCCACGTGGCCTGGTAATGTGATTGTTTGTTTATTACATATTATTTTAAAAAATTCTTTACAGTATTTCAAATGCTTTAATCGGTCAAGTGTTGCTCTCAACACTTGTCCGATTATTGAAGTTGGGGAAGCAATAAGAGGGAACGTAAAGATGTAACATGGTTTTCTCAAATTACCAAAACGGGGGAAAAAAAGAACGCTTGTAAATAGTTAAATCTTATACCCTATAGGTAAGGTAATACAGCATATAATTGGTGTTGAAACTAAATACATTCGTGTTTATGGTTCGCAAGTATGACAAAGATTCTCTCGCATAAAACCTAGCATTTTGTGTACATTGTAGGAATACTTTCTCAAGACTAAGCGCTATATTTATTTTCACACTAAAAGGGAATAGTATATGAAAAATAAATTAGATGTGGTTGTGTAGGAAGAAACTTGTTTCCCAACCACATGGTTCCAGATTCAGTCCCACTGCATGGCACCGTTGGCAAGTGCCTTCTGCTATAGTCTCGGCCGACCAAAGTTTTGTGAGTGGATTTGATAGACGGAGTTGAAAGAAGCCCGTCACGCATATACACCGGGCCGACGACCTGACGGGATACATAATAGGCAGTGTAGACGTAGTGTCCCCTATACCCATCCATTGATGTTGATTTCGCTGTGGAGAAATGTGTGGAGGTGATCAGCGAGAGTGATGTGGAGTTCCGTGGTGTTGACACTGAAGAACTAGGACTCTTCCTGAGACTAGCATGCGACAATGATTACTTAGATAAACATGACCTTAGTTGATTCTGACCCACTTGATCGACAAGAGGTAGACCCCCGCCCCACTATAACTTCTATGGCCAAGAAAATCCCTAAAAGGAGATGGAACGGGCTATACGGACCCCTGAAAATAATGATCAGGTCGCACATTCGGTGGGTGCGAGTACTAAGACCACACTCAAGGGCTATATATTTAAGTTTAATAACAAGATATACGCCCAAGAGGAAGGTTCAGCCATCGGTGTTAGTATCACTGGCGATGTGGCTAACCTATTTATGGTACGGTGGGATAGGAGACTTAAAGAGAAATTAGCAGAGAACTCCATAAACCTAACCATGTACACCCGCTACGTGGATGATATCAACATAGTAGCCAGAGCACCCCTACAAGACAATGTTGATGATCTAAAAGCTAACATTACGGAGAGCATCCAGCAAATAATTAACTCCATCCACCAGAGTATAGAAATAACGATAGACTATTCTAGTAAGCACCTTAACTTTTAGATACTGAATTCTGGCTAGAAACGAAGAACGGTAAGGTCCAGATCCTTCACTCTCATTATACCAAGCTCATGGCCTCTATGTAGTTTATTCACAAGAACGCAGCGATTGCGGACAACGCCAAATTCAACATTCTGATAAATGAAAGTGATGAGGAATGTTTCTCGCATGTGCGACCCAATGGAATTAGAAACACATACAATACTTCATCCACCGCATGCAGTTCTCCGGCTACAACCAAAGGGACAGGATTAGAGTGTACAAATAAGCCAGGACTAAATACAAAGCCATCATAGAGAGTGATGCTAAGGGGATCTGCCCGCTGTACAGGAGTAAATCCTGGAACAGCACGGAAGGGACAAGTAATAAGATACATAAGGCCAACACTTGGTATGACAACAAAAAGTATCAGAGAGTCATGTTCGTTGATGCTATCCTGGCGGCGAACTAGCACACCATTTTAGAAAAACATTAAGTAAGGCTATTCTATGCCCCTTTAAAATCCCTGATCTGCAATAACTATTCCTTTGAAAAGTCCCCCTGTACGGAGTACAATTGTGTTGTATGTAGGATGAACCCACAGATTAACTGTAAGGTTAGGAATGTGGCGTATAGCTTACGACGTACTGAGGGACGGTACAGAAACATGACAACTACCTACATTGATGAAACTGCACGCAGCATAGGAGAGCGTATAGGTGAACACTGGCGAGAGCTCAAAGAAGGGAAAAGCTCGTCAGTGCTAGGCAGAACATGGAGACTCTATTAGTAACATAGAGATTAAAGTACTATTGACACAGAACTGACACGACACTTAGATTACAGAGGATACACACATAACAGTAGACAGACCGAGCCTCAGTAGAAAACACGAATGGAACAGTAACACCCATCACCACTCCACATGACTAAAGACAGTAGGGATAAGAAGAGAGAGGGAAAAATAAACACAGAAACATACAGGGTAATACACAATAGACATATATGCAATTATCTGTGATACTCATGAGAAATAGAGATAGATGTATGAAAAAGAGTAAATGGATAAATATATAAATAGATAAATAAATATATGCCTGGGATAAATAAATATATACCTGTGATAAATGTAAGACAGAGTTAAATAAAATAGATAAATAAATAAAACTATATAAAGGGCATGAATACATACGAAGCGAATCCATACACACAAACACACACAAATTCAGACACATGCAACTTCAACTAACACGATCAGCAGCAGCGGCCATGCCAACGATGGCAATAACAACAACAAAAACTACCACGATGGCAACACCGTGGGCGAACACACATACACAAAAGAATAAAAGAACTGTATCATATTTTTTCTTTCGGGTCTTAGGACAGCAGCAGCACAATGGGGTGAGAGGAAGGGGCTGAGGGGAAGGCCACACTGCTGCTAAAAACTATGACGCACACACACACACACACACACACACACACACACACACGGACACAAACGCATGCGCACATAAGGATACACATCCCAGAAGAACAGAATGGAGTAAGTGGAGCAAGAACACACACGAAAACGAAAAGTGTCGCTGAAGAGGTCACAGATGTGTGACGAAAGATTTCCGGACAATAGACATGAGTTAAAATGATAAAATAAGAACAATAATAAACGAGTGAAGGAAAAATAT
>NC_068981.1:34526227-34528839 GCF_001194135.2 Octopus bimaculoides
TATATACACATACATATATTCCATATCTTTTACTTGTTGCAGTCATGGGATCACGGCCAAGAGGTGACACCGTCTTGAACGGTGTAGTCAGACAAACCGGCCCCAGTACTTAACTTTTTAGTCTGGTACTTATTTTATCGATATCTTTTTGCCAAAGTGCTATGTTACGGGGGCATATACAAACCAATATCGGTTGCCAAACAGTTGAGAGACAATAAAAAGACACACATCTGTTGTCCGAAGCGAGATAGGCCAAGGTCCAACGTTCGATGTAATTAGTCAGTTGAAATTTAACAACAAAAGACCGGTTATTGAGACCGTTATACGGGGAAAGATAAATAAATAAATGAATAGGAAGATGGTGTATGTTGTAAGGGGCCCTAAAACGCTTAGGATAGTAAATACTAGATTTAAAAAATAATATTAGCAAATAAATATTAAGAGAAGTTCCTCTCCTTTGCTGAGTTCAAATTCCGTCGAGGTCGACTTTTCCTTTCATCCTTTCAGGGTCGATTAAATAAGTACCAGTTACGCACTGGGGTCGATATAATCGACTTAATCCGTTTGTCTGTCTGTGTGTAGCCCCTTGTGGGTAGTAAAGAAATAACACACGCACACATACATACACACACACAAGCACACATATAACACACACACACACACACACACACACACACATTGTTTTCACAATCTTATCTGTTACTCATCTTGAGTGGAGAATGGCCTGGAAATCAAAGAGCTGCTGGAAGTTTATCTAGGATTCCAGAAGAAATATCACACAGGATGTAAAATCACAAGTGAAGTGGCTGGAAGCTGGCGACCATCGGGTATATGTGGATAAGTCTTCAATTTTTGGCAACATCAACAATTGGAGCCATCATGAAAAGGCAAACAAAATAATAGCTTCTGCTATAATGACCAAGAATATATAGAGAGTGTTTGTGGACGGATGAGTGAATCTGATGTTGCTCAAAGGGGTACGGAGCCAATATGATGCAACGGGAATAAACCAGCATTAGCTGTCGGGCCCCTGCTGATATTGGGGGTTGCGTTCTATGCCTTGACCCGAGCAGAGAACAGGGCTCGCCTCTTTGAGCTGGGATATGAATGGAATGCCTGGTGTATGTCTTGTTATGGTTACCCGCACCGAAAAAAATGAGGAATAGAACATGTGTTTGTGACAGTGTCCGTATAAGTATGCATGTTCCGGCGCGGTCCCAGGAATTTTTCGAAGGAAGGGCACAAGGTCAGAAGGGCGCAGCTATTAAATCAAATTGCAAGTAATAACATTATTTAGAAGGGCGTACTTCTTTCCTTGAGCGGGGTACATACCCCTCAGCTCCTTCCCCTTGGGTCCGCCCCTCCATGTTTACACTGTTCCCACAAAAAAAAAAAAAGAAAAGAGAAGTGGTATTTCTTTTGTTTTGACCATATACGCCCCATAAGCTAGCGGTTCTACAAATTGAATCCGATAAAATTGCTACCAGAGTAAAAATAAGTAGCGAGTTCTATATAATTGACTTAGCACTAAAATGTGGAGCACCAGCATGGCCGCAACACAATGACTGAAACAGTAGTATCATCTCTTCAACAACTCCTACCCCCATCACCGCCGTCCGTATGACCGACCAAATCTCACTGTTTGACTTCTCTGATGGCGACAGACATAGTTTCCATTCATAACATACTTCTCATTCTTCATCATTCCAGATTATTGGTTCATCTATTCGTTCATTCGTGTATTCAATCATTCGCTATCCTTCCGCTTATCTTATTTCTCTTCTCCCTCTCTCTCTCCCTCGCTCATTTTCTATCTCCTTCTCTCAGTGTGTTTCTGGGTAGTGGTGGTGGTGGGGAATGTGTTTGTTTATCTCTGGCTCTCTGCTTTTTTCTCCTGTCACAAAAGTCTCACATACATACATACAGCGCCTGCAAATTACCTTTAACGCATCTGCTGCACACGCATCGCGCGCGCGCACCCATGCACCACTAGTGCATTTCGTCTGTTACTTTCAGTACGCGTGTGCGCGCGCGACCACCCACCCACAAACACACACACACACACACACGCCGAGCCACACCCTCACATCCATCCCCAGCCCCGAACACACAGACACTGATTCCCTCTTCACTTCCACCGCCATCATTCATGCACACAATCACTGACGACAACGTACTTACTGACACGGAATAACAGAATAACAGAATAACAGAAAACCATAAAAAAGTAAATGAAGCGTGTGTGTGTGTGTGTGTGTGTGTGTGTATGTGTGTGTGTGTGTGTATGTGTGTATGTGTATGTATATATAGATATATTTAGAAATACATTCATGCATACGTGTGTGTGTATAGATATATAAATATATAAATACATACATATATATATATATATATGTGTGTGTGTGTGTGTGTGTGTGTGTGTGTGTGTGTGTGTGTGTGTGTGTGTGTGTGTGTGTGTATGCGCGCGTATGTGTGTGTGTGTATGTATATATAGATATATTTAGAAATACATTCATGCATACGTGTGTGTATAAATATATAAATATATAAATACATACATATATATATATATATATGTGTGTGTGTGTGTGTGTGTGTGTGTGTGTGTGTGT
>NC_068981.1:34529963-34531704 GCF_001194135.2 Octopus bimaculoides
CCTAACCGCATGGGTCTAAGTTCAAATTCGGCTGATGTGGCCTTCCTGGCTCTAGTGGTTAGCTACTAGTAAAAGACGACTCAAAACTTGAGCTGGTGCTGAATTATAGCCAGCAGTTTCCATCCACAGTTTGCTCTTCTTATTTTTTTAGAAATCTTTTAGACTTTCTGAGTAGAGAGTCTTCATAGCTTTTACTGGCACAGGTATAGCAGCTGGGCTTTCTGCTTTGAATAAGAGTTCTAAGGCTTACCTTGCAGTACCGACTACAAGAGACAATTCTGGAATTGTTTTATGATCTTGCGGGTCATGAGTACTGTAAGTCCATGGTGACCTCACCCAGACACATCACCGAAAGTTGAGCAGGTACTGACCGTTTGCTCACTATATAGTGCCACAAAAGTGATCATAGGTTATAATGTGGATGTTAAACCGATGTCTCAGACAGTGATTTTGGTATTTCCTCCTTTCCAAATATTCTGGCTCTAGTTTATGGTCAGGTTTCTTTCGAATAATTTCGGCTTGTACATTTGACGCGTCTTCTCTTTTAAAAAGGGCGAATGCGGTGCCATACTTCCCCTTCTCTCAAAGAGGAAGATTTCACTTAAGATGTCCGAGAGGCAGTCTTTGAATCTTTGTTGAATGGAACAAAAGGAAGTTCTTTTGGCCTCGGCAAAAATACAGCTACGCCATTATCTTCCTCTCACGCAACTCTGTCAAGGACTGAAGCCTGGCGCCCATCTTGTGAGCATTGTGCTATTATCTTTTAGATCTTTTAGCGAAAAACAAAAAGAAAGGCAAAAATATTTTTGTATTTTGTTGGGATTTGTGTGTGTTTGTGTGTGTGTGTGTGTGTGGAAGAGAATAAGAGACGATGAATTACTAGAGTCGATAATTACAATGCCTTGCAGTGTTCCGATTCTCCGCGCTCTAACTTGAGATTTCACAGGGGTTAACTTACCCTTTAATGCTATTGGCGGTCAGTAAAAAGATAAATAAATAAAAAATATATATATAATTATAGGCGCAGGAGTGGCTGTGTGGTAAGTAGCTTGCTTACCAACCACATGGTTCCGGGTTCAGCCCCACTGCGTGGCATCTTGGGCAAGTGTCTTCTAGTATAGCCTCGGGCTGACCAAAGCCTTGTGAGTGGATTTGGTAGACGGAAACTGAAAGAAGCCCGCCGTATATATGTATATGTATGTGTGTGTGTGTGTGTGTGTGTGTGTGTGTGTTTGTGAATCTGTGTTTGTCCCCCAACATCACTTGACAACCGATGCTGGTGTGTTTACGTCCCCGTAACTTAGCGGTTCGGCAAAAGAGAGTCCGATAGAATAAGTACTAGGCTTACAAAGAATAAGCCCTGTGGTCGATTTCCTCGACTAAAGGCGGTGTTCCAGCATGGCCGTAGTCAAATGACAGAAACAAGTATAAGAGTAAAAGAGTAATCCCACACCAAAGCTGTGGATTGGACAAAATGTTAGAGCCTTGTAGCGGATACCTTGAGGTATTGGTTGAAGCTCTTTGACGGTAACGGCTGCATCGGTCCTATGTCAACGGCCTTGCCTTTGGACAATATCGGTAATGTGGAGACATGGACAGCTGTTAGCCTTTCACAAAAGAAGTTGCCCAGGAGCATGCATATAGATGCAGACATATGAGAAAATCTGGACGATGAAGTGCGTGTGTGCGCGTATGTGTGTGTGTATGTAAGTATATATATATATATATATATATATATATA
>NC_068981.1:34531714-34534226 GCF_001194135.2 Octopus bimaculoides
ATATATATATATATATATATATATATATATAATCACATATCTACCTACATATGTGTGAATATGTGTGTGTGTATGTGTGTGTTTGTGTGTGTATGTGTGTATGTATGTATGTATGTATGTGTGTGAGTGTGTGTGTGCTTGTTTGAATGTCTGTATTTGAGTGTGTGACCAGATTTTTCAACCTAAGTAAAATTATAGTACGTTTGATACCAGGTGTACCCTAGTATCTGTCAGAGAAGTAAAACGTTAATCTGTGGCACCTTTCGCCAATAGTGTGTAGATTGTTATTGGACACAGGAGCATTTTCACTCGCCCTTGGGTCTACATGTCCTATATCTGGAAGCAGACCACTTCGGAACTTTTAATAAGTTTAACAAGAAACCGGAAACGCGAAATCATGACGTTAACACGAGGCGGTATTGCCTAGGGTTTGTTGAGGAAAGTCGATCTACTGGTAGAGAAAGACTTATGCAATAGTCAGTCCTTCCGCAATGCTGCCAACGATGAAAAGTTAAATTAATATTAAAGCAGGAAAATTAACCTACTATATATAAATTCTTAGTTTATCCAGCTATTTTATGTCGAGTTCTGTGATTTGGCATGGCATTATACGTATTCTGAACATGATAATACAAATAGTCTTATATATACATATATATGTACAGACATACAGGCAGACAAATAGATAGATAGATAGATAGATAGATAGATAGATAGATAGATAGATAGATAGATAGATAGATAAATAAATACACACATAGACAGGCAGACATACAGACAGACAAATAGATCGATAGATGATAGATAGATAGATAGATAGATAGATAGACAGACAGACAGACAGATAGACAAACAGACAGACAGGCATGTGCGCCAACACCAAGAGGCTTTCTGCTCAGTTTCAGACTGGCAACTTCCATTCAAACTGAAGCTGCAGCAGAAAACACATATCCATGTTCAATACACTAGAATCGAACCCAGAACCACGTTATTTATCGAAACTGTTAACCGCACTGTCATGACCGTTTCCCCCTTACTGCATTCGCCTGTCGTGATGTGTATTGCTTTCCCTGTCTAGCTACTGGAGTAATACGATTTAACTATGACAAAATAGTTACGGTGAAAACAGAAGCAAACACGTCATTCCAGTTACGAGTTTGTTTCTCAGCTTGCACCAAACACATACCGCTGAATCAGCAATGATTCACAGGGTTCTGAAACAATGTCATCACTATAACAGCATGGCATTAAATACAAATATTACAATCACTGCGCTAGTATCATGGTTTGATGGAAGAAATTCTTACCGTTTTATTTTTGCGTGGGCATGGGCAGGAGGGGTGGGCTTTCGTTTTATGCGTTATAGCACGATTAGTGATATACCTCTCAGCTGCACTTGCTTGCCGACTGTGCACTTTAAGCCAATATTACTAGCAGGAAAATATGGAAAGTAGCGTACATTTGTATAAACATGTGAAGAAGAGACACTGCTCTACAAACACAGACACACGCACACACAAGCACAAACAGACAGAGAAGTGCAGACACACACAGATGTTATGGTTTTTACGGTGCAAGTTCGGTAGAGTTTAAGATACATATATATGTGTGTGTGCATATATATATATATATATATATATATATATATATATATATATACATATATATACGCACACACTCACACACATATATAAATATATATATATACACACACTCACACGCACATATATATAAATATATATATATATGTGTGTATATATATATGTATATATATATGTACATAAATATACATACACACACACACACACACACATAACAGGAAGTAAGAGTGAGAGAAATTTGTGGTGAAAGAGTATAGCAGGGTTCGCCACCATCCACTGCCGGAGCCTCGTGGTGCTTTAGGTGTTTTCACTCAATAAACACTCACAACGCCCGGTCTGGGAATCGAAACCGTGATCCTATGACCGCGAGTCCGCTGCCCTAACCACTAGGCCATTGCGCCTCCACGATCTGTTTAATACTATGTGCAAAAAATGGAAGCAGTGGAAACTTCCCAAATAATAAAATTTTAATAGGGCTGAATGTAAATGCGGCAACCTAGCAAAGTCGTTAGCACGACGATTTCGGTCGCTCTGAGTTCAAAATCTCTCGAAGTGGATTTTTGTCTTTCATTTTTTGGGGTATAGAAAAATTAAGTACCAGATGATCACAGGTATCAATGTAATTTACTTAATTTCCCCTAAAATTGCTGGCCTACTGCCGAAATTTGAAACCAATATTGTGAAAGATATGAAATTTTTGAAATAGGTAACTACCATTTCACAAGTTATACTGCATCCTTTGTGTAGGAATTATTTTTTAGGAGTAACTTCATATTTATTTTGTTATCTTTTACTTGTATCACTCGTCGAACTGCAGCCATGATGGAAAACCACTTTAAAGGGTTTAGTCGAACAAATCCACCTTGGTACTCATTCTGTTGGAATCTTTTGCCAAACTGCTTGTTTATGAG
>NC_068981.1:34536220-34538242 GCF_001194135.2 Octopus bimaculoides
GTGTGTGTGTGTGTGTGTGTGTGTGTGTGTGCGTGCGCGTACATGTATAGACTTACATGCTACTGTGATGTGCCTTTGGAGAAGTTCATAGAATAGTTTAGTTGGGAGAGGGTTATCTTGTTTAAAATAAATTGATTTCAAATTTTGGCACAATTTCGGGAGCGGGTGTAAGTCGATTCCATCGAATCCAGTCCTCAACTGGTACTTATTTTATGGGCCCCGAAAGGATGAAAGGCGAAATCAATCCCATTGGAATTTGAACTCACCATAGTGTTACAATCGATTTGTTTAACTTAACGACTCTGGAAAAGAAAATGATAGAATAAGTGCCAGACTTTAAAAATAAGTACTAGAGTCCATTTGTTCGACGAAACCCTTCAGTTCGGTGCCCCAGCATAGCCACAGTTCAATAGTTGAATCAAGTGAAAGATAAATCATAAATTATACTAAAGGAGAAATATAATTTTATCCTACTGTAACTTTTACTTTATCACCTCACCTTCAGTGCTAAATCCTCAGGAGAAGAAATCCAAAGATAGATCGATCTCACTGTACAAGTAAGCTCTCATTTTCTAGAGAAGCATTCATTACGTAGATGCAAGGCGGTGAGCTGGCAGAATCGTTAGCACGCCGGGCGAAATGCTTAGCGGTATTTCGTCTGCCGTTACGTTCTGAGTTCAAATTCCGCCGAGGTCGATTTCGCCTCTCATCCTTTCAGGATCGATAAGATTAGTATCAATTACGCTTTGGGTCGATGTAATCGACTTAATCCCTTCCCCCAAATTTGAGGCCTTGTGCTTCTAGTAGAAATGATTCGTTGCCTAGAAGCTTCATATTATTTTTGAAGCGTATTTCGCTTCGATGTAATATAATTTTGGAAAATCCTTTATGCTTTAAACGGGATGTTGTTACAGCTTGTGGTATTGTTATAATTGTTTATAATTGTTTATAATTGTTTAATCATACAAGGAATTAGAAGAATTAAATTGGTCGTAAGCATAATAATGTATCTCATTAGTTTTATCTTAGATGCGGTTGGGTGTGGTTTCAAAATTCACTACTACAGGATTTTTTTCCCTTTGTTTTATTTTTGTAGTCGGAAGTGGTTTGCGGTAAATTTGGTTCCTATTGCTATTATGTGGAATACTCACGTTTTCTTTAATTTCCTATAATACATAGTTATAAGACGAACTGAGAACCGGAACGGCCGTTTTCGCAGCTTTTATAACACTTGTGGGAAGAAGGAATAAAATTATCGTTCAGTCTGGAATCCGTACTCGAATACTCCAACACATTGAACTGCACAAAAGGCTCCGTAGAGCCGAATATTAACCTGTACAAGGGATATGAAAAGCTACTTTAAATTAAATAAATACGCCGATGGACCATCAATGCATGTGTGATTATCTCGCTATAGTACTGCAGTCGGAAATTCCCAATTCATGTCCGGCGTGTCAAAAGACCACTGGGAGTGAAGCACCCCTCAAGTTTTTTTACAGCATGTCACTAAGAGGTCACTCTGATATGAAATCGGATGTGCAGGGAATGACACTGGACATTTCGGGGATCATTTTGTTTGCGCTTGAGATCATGGTGGTCCTAAATTCTTGAGCCTTGCGACCCAAATTGGCACTAGATATCTTGACTTGGCTTGTCTCTGGATAATGTCAGTATGGTTTACTAGGTGTTGTGTGAGCTTTATTGAAATTAAAATTTCGCACAGGCATTTCTGACTACTATGCAAGGGCTTCATAATTTTATCTTTATATACCTACCCACCTACCTACCTACCTACCTACATATATACATACATACATATATATATATATATGCATATAGTGCACATAAATTTTGAAACATATGTAGGAATTAAAGGAACTTATTGATTATACGCGTTTTGCTCCATTTATTATTATTCTTCATATATATATATATATATATATATATATATAGTTTTGATTTTTTATAAATTGATTTTAATTGAGTTTTTACCTGTAATTTTGGATTTTGTCCCTAATATTA
>NC_068981.1:34538412-34541523 GCF_001194135.2 Octopus bimaculoides
ATATATATATATATATACACACAAATATTTATGTATACATTACGTTTGTTGGCTCGAAATAAACTTTTGACGTTGTATTTGTAGTCCTAGAAAGTTTGTAGTTGGAGAATTACAATGAAAGGCCTCCTAGAAAAGACAATTCTGTCGTTTGTGTATTAATTATTATATTATTCAACTTAGCTTTATTTCAGGATGTGCTTTGTAGACACATTATGCTATACACACCAGGATGCAGACTAATATGTTTCCTGTGCGAGTTCTGAGATAATTAAATGCCATATTATATCGTATTTTCGAAGAAATTTAAAAGAATAGATGTAAAATTTGAGAAAATTTCTATATCCACAGTGACTAAAATGAAATTAGTCCCAAACATTAACAATGAAGTGTTAGTTTGGATGTCGTCGTGTATATTTTTGATGGTGTATATTGATTGCTAACTTGAGATTTTAGTAAACTCATTGAGTATTTCAATATTTTTGAGACGAATTATTAAGAGATTTGAACCGAGAAGATCGCAAATGTGTTGACAGAATAGAAGGAAATCCGTATTGAATGAATGTAGAATTCAAGGTGACAGGAGCAAAGTAGATAATTGTCACTTACTGACGATGACATTCAATCATACAACGAAAATTGTATAATCGCAATATGGAAGCAAGGAAATAAACAAACAGATGCCGGATATAAAAAATTAGAGGCATCTTATTTACTTCAGTGTGATCACAAACGGTCGTCAACGTGCTTACCTTCTTACGAAACATGATGTCACAATAAAATAACCATGTAATGTAATTCCCACGTCTAGGATTTCATCGTATAAGGAAGTGGTTTGAAGTGCAATGTATACAGAAACGATATTAACAACTAAGAATGCAGAAGTAATATTAATAATGATAACACGATCCAACAGGGGAGTCTATAGGTTGTCGTTCGACCTGATAGAAAAAAACAACCAAAATTCCCTTCAATCATATGCTTCCGTCTTGAAGAAAAAAAGTAAATGTTGAGCATATACTTTTGGGTTGTCTGCACATAAAAGAGACGGGACGATCACGTCTGGGATATCTTTGATCACAAATCTGCTCGATCAGGAGTGACCTGAGGTCAAACAACAACAACAACAGCAACAACGACGACGACGGCAACAATTGCGGATCATACACCAAACAGTTTTTCTTGAGATATGGAACGACAAAGGAGCATTCTGTTGAAGGATAGTTATCCAGGAAATGTAAAAGTCACTTTGGATTATTGCCTAAATCCACAAATCCGCTTGTAACTAGTTTGCTTCGTGTTCTTTTTGCTATTGTTTAATCCCATCCTGTTTTGGTTAAGGTATAATGTATCCCGGACATTATCCACTACATCATGTTTTGTAAAACAAAAAGTTATAGTTTGAGGGACAATTAGCTGCTCTTTCTATCATTTCGTGTCACCACGTAGAGACTTCCTCACTTATATGGAAACTCCTTCATATATTTGGTGCATTAAGGGTATTCAGTGACGCTGAATCTACCGTTGAATCCCGGAGTGGATAATGCCCAAGGCACTGCACATTGAGACTGAACCCGAAATTATACGGTTACGAAGCGAACTTCATTATCTACAACCATGTTTTTCGTAACTGTCACCACTAATCTCAGAAAAGTTACACTTTACACAGGCAACAATTCTTCGTTAATCCACCAGCGACTTTACCAAAATATGCAAAACGTTCCAGAAATATGGCATATATGTTATATGCTGTTATATAGGCGCAGGCGTGGCTGTGTGGTAAGAAGCTTGCTTTCCAACCACATGGTTTTAGGTTCAGTCCCATTGCGTGGCACCTTGGGCAAGTGTCTTCTATTATAGCCTCGAGCTGACCAAAGCCATGCGAATGAATTTGGTAGAAGGAAACTGAAAGAAGCCTGTTATATGTGTGCGTGTGTGTGTCTTTTTATCTGTGTTTGCACCCCCACCGCTTTACAACCAGTGTAGATGTGTTTACATCCCCGTAACGTAGCGGTTCGGCAATGATATCGATAGAATAAATACCACGCTTAAAAGAAAGTCCTGGAGTCGTTTCGTTCGACTAAAAGTCATCAAGGTTGTGCCCCAGCATGGCCGCAGTCTAATGATTGAAACAAGTAGAATGTAAAAGATAAAATATATAATATACGCAATATATTGAGTGATCACGTATGATGACACTTGGACACTCTGTCTTTGGTTGAGTGTTTGATAAAAATAATCAGGAAGTCAATTTTTATATTACAAGTCGAGTGCGACCTATGGGGACTCTAAGAAGTCACTCGATCTGTTAGGTGTAGTAACCAAATGTTCTTCAAGTTTAGCTTGAACGAGGAAGGAGACACACCGAATAACAGGTATATAATATCTGAAAATAAAACCAAAAAAAAACCTCTTTGATAAAGGGTCATCTCGACCCGGGAAGATGTAAACAACAACAAAACCACAACCACGTGACACTTGGGGGCCTTTAGCAGATTTAGCTTTGTTGCAAGCATATTTCTGAAGACGTTGACCTAAGAACGTTCAGAGTAAGCATCAACCATATCAATCTCACCGGCTTGGGAGGGCCAGCACAAATCATAGCTGCTCTCCTCCGATGTTTATGTGGATATGTGAACGCGTAGAAATACATGCATTCACGAAGAGCACAAACTTACATACGTACATGCATACATACATATTTGCACGTATGCATGTATTTATGTGTCTTATTTGTGCATATGTGTTTGTGTATGTGGTGTATGAGTGTGTTCATACGTATGTGCGTATATGGTAGTCTAATCAGAAGCAACCTTTCCTATTACGCGTTTATATGAAGAGTCATGCTGAAACACGTCTACACTCATGTAAATACATACATGTAAATACACACACACACACATACATACAAGTACGTAAGTATGTGGGTATGTATATTCTTTTACTCTTTTACTTGTTTCAGTCATTTGACTGCGGCCATGCTGGAGCACCGCCTTTAGTCGAACAAATCCTCGGAACTTATTCTTTGTAAGCCTAGTACTTATTCTATCGGTTTCTTTTGCCGAACTGCTAAGTTACGTGGACGTAAACACACCAGCATCAGTTGTCAAACGA
>NC_068981.1:34541708-34542651 GCF_001194135.2 Octopus bimaculoides
ATATATATATATATATATAGTGAGAATTTATAAAACAACAAAAGACGAAGACGGGTATGTAAACAACAAGCAGATGTATTTGTTTAACGCTCGGCAAGTGAGAAAGTCTTTTACGCTTCGAGCCTACGCTCTTCGACAGAAAGGAACGCAGAAATAAACAGGAAGAGAAAATAGAACAAGTGCGGATGGAGAGAAACGACAATAGGAAAAGGCAGAAAGTACAAAAAAGTTTAGAAATGTTCAAAAGATTCAAACGTCGCGGTGTATTGGAGCGATTTCTCATCAAAGGAAGAGTCCAGTGTAATTCATGGGTAGGAGAGGTGCAGCCGAAGTGTAGGAGTCTGAGTGTAGGAGGTAGAGAATCCAGGTAGAATAGTCCAAGAAAAGTTCGAAGTGTTATGAAGCAGAGACAGGATAAAACTGTCCCTCTCCCTCTCTTTCTCTTTTTCTCTCTCTCGTTGCTCACATGTGACTATCGTCCATCTTTCTTTCCTCCACAGACGTTCTAAGGACTGGACGTATCCTATCTCTCCCTTCTATCTTTTCTCTTTCCAAAGAAAATATTTCTCTCAGCGTTCACTATTTTCCCCTCCATGCTTGTTTTCGTTTGGTTTCCCTGTATATTTCCACTGTTCTGTTTTTGTTCCTAACTTTGACCCTCCATAAATCCCAAATTTTAGTTTGGTATTTATGGGAGCAACTGTCTTCGAAGTCTCATATTGTCATTGATTGCTCGAAATGGGGAGTATATAGACAGCCGACAACTGATGAAGGGTCATTCTTTGTATTACTTACCCCATTTTTCTCTCGCTATTTGCATATTTAAGACATTTGGTTTCTGATCTCATGTTGTTTGCTGTTGGTGACGTCTTGTACCCATATATATATATACATATAAGAGACAAGGTATACGTACGCCGCTATATATATATATATATATATA
>NC_068981.1:34543018-34544741 GCF_001194135.2 Octopus bimaculoides
TATATGTATATATAAATAATACAGAATGGGACAAGAACGCAAAACATCCAGACAGTTAGGTGATACAAGAAAGGAACAAAACATCCACATAGATGATACAAGGAAACAAGGACAGGTCATTCGGAGTTTTCTTTCCTCAGTCGAGATCCAGATTATCCTTGCAATTTGGGCTGGTTATTCTCGATAATGGTCCAATCTGGCCAACCCCAAACATATATATATATATATATATAGAAAGAGAGAGAGATATATATACATGCCTATATGTATAATATATATATATGAACACACACATACACGAACACACTCGAACAATACACACACAAACACAAACAACCACACACACGTACATATTTGCACAAATTTCCATGTATCGGAATACACAAACATTTCTAAAGACGTAAGTTGGAGCAAATCTACATAAGACATACCCACAGAAATACGCATACAGTAACAATCAACGCACTCAGTTAAGCACAATCTAGATACAAAATGTATATAGGTGCAGGGGTGACTATGTGGTAAGCAGCTTGCTTACCAACCACATGGTTCTGGGTTCAGTCCCACTGCGTGGCACCTTCGGCAAGTGTCTTCTACTATATCCTCGGGCCGACCAAAGTCCTGTGGGTGGATTTGGTAGATGGAAACTGAAGAAGCCCGTCGTATATATACTTGTGTGTTTGTGTGTGTGTGTGTGTGTGTGTGTGTGTGTGTGTGTGTGTGTGTGTGTGTGTGTGTGTGTGTGTGTGTGTGTGTGTGTGTGTATTTGTGTTTGTCCTCCCACCATCACTTGACAACTGATGTTAGTGTGTTTACCTCCCTGTAACTTAGCGGTTCGGCAAGAAAGAACGATAGAATAAGTACTAGGCTTACAAAGAATAAGTTCTGGGGTCGATTTGTTCGACCAAAGGCGGTGCTCCAACATGGCCACAGTCAAATGACTGAAACAAGAATACATGCCTACATGCATGCATGCATGCATACATACATACATACATGTATGCATACATACATACATACATACATACATACATGCATGCGTACATGCATACACACACGCACACATACATTTATATATGTATACATATACATATACATATATATATATGCATACATAATTGCGCATATATGTACCAAGGAGACATACATCAGAGCACCCATAGCACATACACACGCACACTCTCTCTTCCCCTTTCTCTCTCTCTTCCCCTCTCCCTCTTACTCACGCAGACACACACAAACACACATAAATACACATGCTCATCCGCACATTTCAAAACACTTAAACACATATCTAACATATGCGTTCATACGCTTTTGTATGTCTGTGTCTGGCTATGTTACTGCGCACATGTGTTGTGTATATATATATCTGTGAGTATATGCATATATACATGTGTGTACGCGTGTGGGTGTCTGTGTGCATGCATGTGTTAAAAGTGTTTGAGTGTGAAAACAAAAAAAAATATATATATAATAAATATACAAATCTAAATCGACAAACCACTAACAAAATGCGACTATAAAGTTACACGTATGTTAAACAGTATACACAAAAATGTATTACAAAAAAGAAATAAGGGTAAAAAGATAGAGAGAGAAGAGAGACGGGAGGGAAACAGTGAATGACAAGGAAAAACTAAACAAGTGAAAGAGAGAGAGGGGGAATGAATGAGAGAGGGGGGAATGAATGAGAGAGCGGGAGTGAATGAGAGAGGGGGAG
>NC_068981.1:34545265-34546857 GCF_001194135.2 Octopus bimaculoides
CACACACACACACACACACACACACACACACACACACACACACACACAGATATAGATGCATACTTTCGGGGATACACATACACAGGCAGACAATCATACACGCATATGCATATATACGTACGTGCATGTATACATACATATGTACATAGATGTATGTATATATGTGCATATATATACATACAGATATATATGTGTGTATATGTTTGTGTGTGTGTGCATATATACATATGTACAGACATGCACATATATATATGTATGTATGCATGTATACACACATACACACGCGAGTAAACACGTGGAAGCAACACACACACACACATACGAGTAGGCAAGGTGGAAAAATAGTACTCGAATACCGAAGGTAGATTTATATGCTTTTTTAATTAAAGCCATCACAACTGTCCGACGAGCAAAAACGTAAAACTCTGAGTAACAGTTCTGTGATATCTTTGCAGCTTCGATAAAAAAGTATATGTATATATATGATTTATATAATTGTTAAAGAGGACAACAAACGTAAAGGCAAGGCAAACATGTTAAGTCATATACTTCCTTATTTTTCTCTATTTGTCTCTGATGACGGAATATCCCATACTCCGAGATATCCCAGAAACAACTGTGAGACTTTGAATTTTTTCCAATAATAATAATGTATATGACTTGAGATGTTTGCCTTGCCATAACGCTTGTTGTTCTCTTTAACAATTATATATCCACTGCATCGGAAATCTGCACTGGCTCCATAACTACCGTCTCGGTTACAACCTTTTTCATCAACGGTTACAGGCTATCGGATATGATTATGAAACGGAAGTCAACTTTTTACAGATCATATTCCTCCAAAATCCGTGATATCCGTAAAAGTAGAACTAATAAAATTATTGACATGAAGGGTGGAGTGAGCAAATTGTTTCATCACATAAATTTACAATTTGCTCACTCTACCCTTCTTGTCAATAATTCTACACCGGTATTCGAACTCAAGATTCTTGCTGCACTATTGTATAATATACACAACTATAGACTCATTGTATATCATTACATCGATACAATCGAACGCCAGCTCATTAGAATCCTGTATATGATCATTTCTACTGCAGACACAAAGCCTGAAATACTGGGGGCGAAGGCCTAGTCGATTATATCGACCCAAGCGCTTGACTGGTACTTATTTTATCGACTACGAGAGGATGAAAGATAAAGTCAACCTCAGAGGAATTTGAACTCAAATCGCAAAGTAAAAGTGCTGAGCGGTATTTCCTTCGTCTAGCCTACTGCCTTACAATCCTGTATATAATACATTTAGAAATGTATGGCATATATTATATGATAATATAACCATGCTCTCGAATTTGCATGGCGGTGAAACAATTGTAAATGTCATGTAATAAAACAATTTGCTTACTCCACTTTCCTTGATTGTATATATACATACATATATATATATGCTGCAATTGTGTATATATGTATATATATATATGCATGTATGTATATATATGTATGTATTTACTTATATATGTTTATATATACATGTAAATATATATGTGTGTGTATGCATATATATATATATATATATATATATATATATATAT
>NC_068981.1:34548058-34550005 GCF_001194135.2 Octopus bimaculoides
CAGTTTTATCTTGTTTTGTATACTTATGGATTTCACTGGACTCGTCCGGTAATGAAAATTCGCTCCAATACACCACGACGTTTGAACATTTTTGAACATTTCTGAATTTTCTGCTTTTTCTTAAATCTACAAGTTTGTTTTTTTTTTAATTCTCTTTCTGTTTATTTCCTCATATTCCTTTCTGCTGAGGAGCGTAAGCTCGAAACGTATAAGACTTTCTCACTTTCTCGAGCGTCAAACTAATACACCTGCTTCCATACACCTGTTTTCGTCTTTTGTTTTTCGATAAATTTCAACTATATATATATATATATAATGTATAGAACCTGATTGAATTTATTCTTCCAGGACAACAATGATAATTACAATATTACTGAACAACCAGCTAAACAATTATTAAGTTTCAGGATATGCAGAACAATTTTAAACTAAAGCCGTACTAAGGGGGTACAGGTTTCTATTGTTTCCCACTCTTGGGTGCGAAAAGCCCTTCGACTTACTAAACTTCTAGAAACCAGAAACCGAGCCATAGACAACTTGGTTTAGTTTTATGCCACCATTCCGAAATTAAATACAGGATATGATCGTATTGTCATTGTTTGGATACAGTTTCAACGGCTTATTTCAAGGTGACAATCTCCATTTAAAACAAAAAAGTTTTTAGGAAATCTGAAATCTACGGAATTAACTCTCAGGAAAACAGAAACACCAAACCTAACCCTAACAACTGCTTCTTTCTGCTTAACCTGAAAGTATTTGGGTAGAATATGAATGGTATGAAGAAGTGCCTTAACGTGGTTACAACATTCTCAAAAGAGTTGTGGATGGAATTTGGCCAGGATGAATGTCTTGTCCGAATCTAAAACGAGGAAATATTACAAGTGTATGTAGCCATATCTATGATATCAATGGTCTGATTATTTCTCCGTTGTAATGAGGAATTTTACTTATCCATCCCTAAGTACTCAAGTACCTAAAGATGAAGAAAGATATATTCTATGATGGAACTTGTAAGAGGAAACGAGTAACTAGGGATTATATTACCCAGATTATAAAAAATACGGTCCTCAAATCTGTTTATATACAATACATTGATGAACTTACAATGCGCTTACTCTCCCTTTACCCATAGAATGATTTGAGCTTTTATATTGGCTGGTGGGTGGGATCCGGTTTATTGATGATAAAAGCCAGAAACTATTGTTAACTAATTGTAAACATTTTCACATCAAGAGTGAATTAAAGTCTTTAAAAAAAGTGAAAACAAGGAGATAGAAATCTAACATCGATTCAAATAGTCTTTGAAAGTGGTATTTACTGATTTAACAAAAGCATTCGATACTATGGGCAGGTCCATCTATAGACTGAATCTACTCACAGTATCAAATGTTTTTGTTGCGTAATTTAGTTATATTTCCTAAAACTAATAGAAAATATGAGTCTTAAGAGATTATAACTGTCATAGGCGCAGGTGTGGCTGTGTGGTGAGAAGTTTGCTTCTCAACCACATGGTTCTGGGTTCAGTCACACTACGTGACACTTTGGACATGTGCCTTCTACTATAGCCTTGGGCCATCCTAACCCTTGTGAGCGGATTTTGGCAGACGAAAACTGAAAGTAGCCCGTTGTAGGTGTGTGCGCGCGCGCGCATGTGTGTAAGTGTATGTGTGTGTTAGTGCATGTATTGTGTGTGTTAGTGTGTAATGTGTGTGTGTGTGAGTGTGTGTAAGCTTGCGTATATATTCGGTTGGCAACTAAGTTTCCACCGATTTTTTAAATTTTGGAATTTATTGCGTTTTTAAATTTTGGAATCTATTTTTGTCGAGAATTCTATTCTCGAATCATTTTGGAATCTTTTTTTTTTTTTTTCTAGTTAATTTTAGCTAATTTTTGTTTATTTTCAGATCATTAAAATGGAATGTCAAGTTAAGAAAAACGAGCATTTTC
>NC_068981.1:34550534-34553603 GCF_001194135.2 Octopus bimaculoides
CCGAATCGTTACTGGCGACGAAAAATGGTGCCTGTACATCAATATGAAGCAAGGTAAGGAATGGCTTAGCCCCGGTAAACAAGCGACACAGCGCGTGAAACGAGATCTTCTTCCGCGTAAAACGATGTTGTGCGTATGGTGGGACTGGGAAGGTATTATCCATTACGAATTGCTTGAACGGAACCAAACGGTCAACTCGGAACTCTATGTTCAACAGATGGAACGACTCAACACAGCTATTCAAGAGAAAAGACCTAATCGACAGCATGGAGTTCTTTTGCTGCACGACAACGCCCGCCCTCGTATCGTCAATATGACCAAGGAAGCCATTCAAACGCATGGTTGAGAAGTGCTGCCACATCCGCCGTACTCTCCTGATTTGGCACCAACGGATTTCCACCTCTTTCGATCTCTTACAAATGCTATGCACGGAGTTTCCTTCAATACTGATGTAGAACTGAGAGCTTGGCTAGATCAATTTTTCGAGTCGAAATCGGGTGATTTCTACCAACGAGGTACTGAAAATCTTGTTGAACGTTGGGAAGAAGTTGTAAACAACAAGAGTGAATACATTATTGATTAATTAGTTGTCATATTTTATCAAATCTTTTAAAAAATTTAAATTAAAAAAAGAAACGGCGGGAACTTAGTTGCCAACCCAATATAACAATATATTAGAAGGGAATAGTTGATTACACCGACCCAGTGCTCCACTGGTACTAATTTCATCGACCCCGAAAGAATGAAAGATAAAGTCGACCTCGGCGGAATTTAAACTCAGAACGTAAAGACGAGCGAAATACGCTAAGCATTTCGTCCGGCATGCTAACGGTTCTACCAGTTCACTATCTAAATCTGTAGTTGGGGAGTTTAACTCAATCGGTCAGAGCATTGTGACGTGTAATCACGGAGATGTGAGTTCGAGTCCCACAGCTAACCACCTACACTTTTTTCTGCAAAATAGGGGTAGTTTATCCTGTTCAGGCTATATTATTAGCATTATCCTGCGATTGAGAATTTAAAATCACTTCTTTAACTTTCTAAGACATCTCAACGCTTCTGTTTACGTATATCGTAATTTGAATTTAATAATAATAATAATAATAATAATAATAATAATAATAATAATAATAATAATACCACGCAAGTGCAACGAACCTCTGCAGAATGTGTGGGAAGAGGGTCGAAAGTGTGACTCACATTGTTAGTGCTTGTGAAAGTCTTGCGCAGAAAGAGTACAAGCGTAGACATGACAAGGCGGCCCAAAACCTTCACTGACTACTATGCTGGAAGTATGGATATGAAGTTACGGGTGCTTAGTACCAACATAGACCGGAGAAGGTAATGGACGAAAAGAAGAAGTCAAAAATCCTCTGGGACTTTGACTTCTAGATAGACGAGTTGTTAGAACACTGAAGGCCGGATGTAGTAACCTTTAGAAGGGGTAAGCAAGAGTGCCTAATAATTGACGTAGCAGTGCCAGGAGATCAACATATTATCATGAAAGAAAGAGAAAATATTGATAAATATGGAGACCGGAGAATTGAGATCGCTAAGATGTGGCAGCTACAAGAGTCAAACATAATGGTTGTCCCTATTGATATCGGAGCATTGGGTTCAATACCACATAGCCTGGAGAAACATCTGGAAACTTTAGAAATACCCTACAATCTCGGTGTATTGCAAAAATCGGTATTATTTGGAACTGCACGCATATTGCGTAATGTACTGCTTGTCTGAGGTCCTTGTTATGACGCGACAGACTGTATAAATTCTCGGTAGACACAATATCTTCAATCAACAACATCCCGATATTGGATACTCTCCGACGTCTTAAATAATGATGATGACGATGATGATGCAAACAAAACATCACAAACAAGTCATACATAAAATAGATGTGTAGGATGTTGCGAACATTTTGTATTAAAAGAGTACTTTTAATACAAAAAACTATAAGCAAAATCGCACAAAAGCTCCGCCTACTGAAGACCCATAGGGCTACAGACATCTGTGCTGTGAAAGCACGTAATGATAATAGATCTATAGGTTTTGTGACGAGAAGAAATGACTTGGAACTTTATCATATCTACGTTATTGCCTTTTTCAAATGTGTATAACGGGCAATGCAACAGTCGCTGTTCCACAATGAAGAGCGCATCTCATAAGATGTTAGACGTTTGTTCCTCGCTCCACATTGACATATGACAAACTGCACTTTGTTATTTTAATAGAATTGACTTCTATTCATTACATGTGAGACCAAGGGAGGATTTTTCTAATTGAGCATATCTATGATCAAATCTGTTCAAGCTACAATTATTCCGTCTTTCTTTTTTTGCTTTTCAAGAATAATGGATACTGTGTCTGTAGCGACGATGAGCTTTCAATTATTCCATCAACTGCATGTCTAACACGTTAAATAAACTTCTAATTACAATTAGTAAGTACTCCACTGTTATTATATTCTTAACCCTATTCCCAAACCGAATCAGCATGGCACGAAATATAACAAGACTGGAACTCCGAATTGCAGGTACAGTCCATCCGACGAGCTTCCATACAGTTGCCGTCAACCTAATTTCTTGAAAGGAACAGTGTATCCAGGACTATGTTATCTAATGTGACATATTCTATTTCTAAGACAGTAGGGCGTGATTTCTAGTAAATCGAACGATGAAGAAGTCTCGTTCATTGGATCCATTTGTCTAACGTAAATGTCATTGGTGGTGACGTGATGGTGAAAATGGTGAATGTCGAGGTCTGTGATGGTGGCGGTAGTAGTAGTGGCTGCGGTGACGATGGTGGTGGTGGTGATGGGGTGATGGCGGAGTAGGTACTAGGGTGGATGAAGATGGTTGCGAGGACAGTAGTGGTGGTGGTGGTGGTGGTGGTGGTGGTGTCACTAGTAATATGTTGTTGACATTGGTAGAATGCGAAAGGAGTAGGTTGGGTGGGGATGAGGGGGAGATATTACTGACGGCTGGATTGATGACAGTGGTGATAATGGTGGTAAATAACTGTGACGGAAGTGACGAGGTGAACGCTGAGGCTTATGATAATGCTGCT
>NC_068981.1:34553686-34554418 GCF_001194135.2 Octopus bimaculoides
CGGAGTAGGTACTAGGGTGGATGAAGATGGTTGCGAGGACAGTAGTGGTGGTGGTGGTGGTGGTGGTGGTGGTGTCACTAGTAATATGTTGTTGACATTGGTAGAATGCGAAAGGAGTAGGTTGGGTGGGGATGAGGGGGAGATATTACTGACGGCTGGATTGATGACAGTGGTGATAATGGTGGTAAATAACTGTGACGGAAGTGACGAGGTGAACGCTGAGGCTTATGATAATGCTGCTGCTACTGCTGCTGCTGCTGCTTCTTGCTACTACTATAGCAGCGATTGTTACAACTGCTGCTACTGATGATGTGATGATGAGGAGGAGGGTGAGGATGAGGATGAGGATGAGGATGATGATGATGATGATGACGATGATTGTGTCAGCACTGATGCGGGTGAGAGTTGATTGGCTGATGATAATGGTTCTGATGGCAATGAGTGATTATGACTGTGATGCTGACAGCAGTAACAATATTAATAGTAGTTGCAGTGGTGGTGGTGGTGATAATATGGTGATGATGATAGTGGTGGTGGTGGTTGTGATGGATTTAGGTGGTGGTGATAATGGTTATGGTGATGATGACAGTGGCGGGGGTCGGTGCTGATGGTGGTGGTGGTTATAAAGGTGGTTGTGATAATGGTAGCAGCAGTAGTGCTGGTAGTGGTGGTAATAATGGTTGTGGTGGTGTTGATGATAGTGGTGGGGGGCGGTGCTGATGGTGGTGATGG
>NC_068981.1:34554770-34562620 GCF_001194135.2 Octopus bimaculoides
TGGTGGTGGTGGTGGTGGTGGTGGTGGTAGTAGTGATGATGATAACGGTAGTAACGGCGGAGGTGGTAGTGGTGGTGGTGGTGGTGGTGTTGAGGATAATGAATATGGCGATGATGGTTGTTGTGGTGATGGTGGATATGATGGGAGCGGTGGTAAATATGATAGTGATGTAGTGATGATGGTGGTGGTGGTGGTGGTAGGAGTAAGGATAGTACGAGAGTTGGGGGTTGGGAAGATCCAGACAGTTATCAGTGTTCAAGTCGAAGATGAGAAAGAAGCTGGTGGAAGCATTGATAATGATTATGATGGTGGGGATGGTGAGAACAAGATGTTTTGATGCTGCTGCTTCTGTTGTTATCAAGGATGATGATGATGATGATGATGATGATGATGATGATGATGATGATGATGATGACGATGATGACGACGACGACGACGACGACGACGACGACGACGAGGAAGAAGAAGAAGAAGAAGAAGAAGAAGAAGAAGAAGAAGAAGAAGAAGAAGAAGAAGAAGAAGAAGAAGAAGAAGAAGAAGAAGAATTAGAAGAAGAAGAAATCAAAGGGGAGGAAGAGAAGTCGTGAGGGGAGGCAGAACAGGAGGAAGATGTGGATTCAGGGGGAGGCAAAAAAGGAGGAAGAGAAGGGGTGAGAGGAAACAGAAGAGGAGGAAAGGGAGGAGGACAGTCATGCTGGTGATGATGATGATGATGGTGATGACGGTGATGACAGCAACGCTGGTATTAATGTGATGATGACTATGTTAGTTATGATGATGATGGCGATAATGATGAGGACGACAGCAAAGCTGGTGCTAATGATGATGATGACGACAATAATGATGCTGATTGTAAGAAAGCCTTTTCGTATTAAACACCTGCAGCAGTTAACATTGGCTTAGCATTGGCCTATTTGAGTTATTTCCCTTACCTCGTCGCTTGGCGCGCTAGAGCAACCGAACAATTCGAAAACATCACTCAAACATAATTAAAAAATGAAAGCTACATTCAACACTGTAGTCCTAAAAGTATATAAAAAGACGGAATGCTCACGGTCGGAGCGCATTTGATCATTGGACTTTTCACTGAGGGTCTAACCTAGGGGCTGCCGACCACATGACCACATGGTTGTGGGTTCAGTCCCACTGTGTGACGCCGTGGACAAGTGTCTTCTACTATAGGCTCGGACCAACAGAAGCCTTGTGCATGGATTTGGTAGACGTAAACTGAAAGAAGCCCATCGCATAGATTTTTTGCAGATGCAAGTGCTACGTGTTGAATGCTCCACATACCGGATGCTAGCAGGCTTATGGAGTCATTATGGAAGAATGCGCGCCGTTTCGGGACCTTTCTTTCGACAGCATTATTGCGCACTGCCCCCACGTCACTGGCATAAGGCCCTGCTTGTTAGATCAACTGGTCACTAGGTTTTGCTCAATATTTTTCTAGCCATTGCGCATCCTCTCTTTTTAACCAAATCTAATGGCTTGCCTTCTCCACTGTCGCCTGGATATCACTTATGAAGGTATTAGCTTTACGATGAATTCGACCTAGCAACAACATCCATCGCCTCACATTGCATTCAATGAGACCTTACATCCAGCTTCGATTGGATTATGCTCTGCTTTCCACCCGGCGTCTCCACATTCCTCCAGGAGGTATTTATAACAGTGGATCTTTCGAGTCCAGGACGCGGAGGGCGTCTATGTTTTCTTCCTGACAAACCGTTAACTCGACCAGATATACAACTTTCTTTTTCGCACACCATATGATAACATTTGGTCGTACCATAACTAGAATAGGGAAACATTTTGGACACCCTGGTAAATCTGAAGCCACCTCCCAGTAGCCGTTCCACTTTGTTTCGTTCACAGGAAATTTCTTCTTCAAATGGGTTTGCTGTTCTGGACGAACGAACGTAATGAAGCCTCTGGCTGGTTGCTTCTATAGTTCTTTTTTTGTTTGTTTTTCGTTTTTGTTTTTGCCACTGTTGATGAGAGTAATTTGGTTCTTTGTAGCATTGAATGAGGACCTTAAGGACCAGATTGTGTCTCCATCTATATTTGTCTAAGGCCAGAGAACAGTTGGAAAGAATATGTTTCTGTGTTCATCTGCATTTACCACTCTCTGATACGTTCCATCTCACTAGGTTTGTAGGCGACTGCATGGCATCGTAGGATCAACGAATGCATGTATATATATATATGTGTGTGTGTGTGTGTGTGTGTGTGTGTGTGTGTGTGTGTGTGAGTAAAAATAAATACAAAAAAGGGTTTTGTATGATCGTGTATAGAGGAATATATTATTTATATATATACATATATATATATATATATATATATATATATATATATATATATATATATATATATATATATATATATATATATAGAGAGAGAGAGAGAGAGAGAGAGAGAGAGAGAGAGACAGACAGACAGACAGACAGACAGGCAGGCAGACAGAGTAAATAGATAGATACATACACACATATATATATCATATATGTAAGTATTATGTATGTATATGTGTATGTATGTATGTATATATATGTATATGTATGTATTTATATATATGTATGTGTATGTATGTATGTATGTATGTCTATGTGTACATATTTGTGGTGTGCTTATCCACCACTTGACAGCCGGCATTGGTTTTTGTACGTCCCCGTAACTTAGGAGTTCGCCAAAAAAGACCGATAGAATAAGTACCAGGCTTTAAAAAAATAAGCACTGGGGTCGATCATTTCGCGTAAACACTTGAAGGCAGTTCAAATCACGCTGTTTCCCATCTTTGCCTTTATCTCTTCGGTCAAGTATTGCAGTTGGGTGTATTGATTAATCTCTCCTACGTCTCAAGTCTTGTACTTATGATAGAAACAATTATTGCAGCTCGAAATGCATTGGTTGTTCTTGTTGTTGCTTCTGCTACTACTACTGTTGTTGTTGTTGTTCTCAGCATTTTTACTCTCGTTGTTCTTGTTCTGGTTCTTCATCTCTTTATATGCCACCTTATTTGCTGCTGTTCCTGCTATTGTTGTTTTTGTTGATGTTGTTGTTAATGATGCGGCTATTGGTGTTGTTGTTGTTGCTGCTATGATGGTGTTGTTGTTGTTGTTGTTGCTGCTATGATAGTGTTGTTGTTGTTGTTGTTGTTGTTGTTGCTGCTGCCACTGCTGCTGTTACTGCTGTCACTGTTGTTGTTGTTCGCGTTGTTTCTATTGTAAAGCAGTTCGTCTGAAGTGGAACAAGCAGGGTGGCGACATTTTGAAGAGCTCTCGTTCGACTGTCACCGATAACTGCAGTGACAGTCGTTGGAAGCATGGGGGCGGAGATGGGTGGTGGTGGTGGTGGTGACTGCAGTTGGGAGTAGCAGCAGCAGCAGTAACAGTGGTGGTGGCAGTGGTAGTAGCAGTGGTGATGGTGGTGATGGTGGTAACTAGTTCTGATGGTGGTGACAGTAGTTCTGATGGCAGTGGTGGTGGTGGTGGTGGTGGTGGTGGTAGACAAGAAAAAGAACAACAGCAACTACAACAACAAACTAGTTGCAGGTGCCGGTGTGGAATTAATGAAGAAAAAGAAGAAAAACCGTGTGGAAGGACCTTCCCCTACACCACCACCATCACCACTCCCAAAAATGCGAAAATCGAATCAAAGTAGAGAAGAAAAGAGAAAAATAAAAGAAAGTCCGGAAGAGAAATGAACAGTGAAATCGGGAGACAAGGTGTAAGAAGAGGAAGAGATACAGTCCATTCTTGTGGTGGACACAGATGTCAAAAAATGGCAGCCCAAAATGACTTACCATATACTTCAATCTATATGTTTTCTCTGTCTGCTTCTTTGGCAATATTTCGATCTATATATCTCTCTGTTGATGCTAGCAAATTAGCAAATTAACTATACTGAGAAGTAATGTTTATCGCCACTTAAACATGGCTGTTCCGTAGAAACCGACCCCAGGAGGACGCCTCCTCCGTGTGGTTATTCGATGCAATCTGCACCCGATATATATTGCAGGCAGGGTAGTGAACTCCTATCATCTTCTAGTCGCGAGACGAGACTGCCTGGCCGTACGGTTTCGACCTTTTTGTAGTCATCCGTAGTGATGGATACTCGCCTGCTAGATAATGTTTGAGTCTATTTGTCTATATATCAATCTGTCTCTTTATCACATCTGCCCTCTCTTTCAAACAACATCAGTCTGCTGTTATGATGTATATATGTCATAATAACTAATCAGGAAATCTTTATATGGTCAATGGAATTGGTAGGAATAGCAACCAAAATCCTTTAAAATCACATCCTATCGTCTTATAAAAGAAAAGAGGTCCTTCTCAGGACGATAAATAAATAATAAACTATATATTGTGATCGATTGCTCTCCTTTTTTCCTCTCGGAATCAGGTAGGATGTGGTGTGAGAGTGTCACGGGGAACCACTCACATTATTCCTTGCAGGTTCTGAAACATGGAGAAGAGTTGAGTGGCGTACCAGCAATCTTTTCTCATCAGCTAACAACCTATAAAACTTTCAAAAAACTGTTTTAAAAAGTCACAATGAACATAACGGTTGCAAATGGACTGATATGTTATATGTCATCATAATGGAACGGCTATTTAAAAGAAGAAAAACTATTATTCCATATAGGTGCCGGCATGCCTTTGTGATTAAGAATCTCGATCTTAACGAACACGTGGTTTCGAGTTCAATTCTGCAGCACTGTACCTTGGGCAAGTGTCTTCTACTATATTCCGGATACACTAACCGACCAGTGCCTTGTAACCGAATTTGGCGGATGGAAACTGCGCAGAATTTCGACGTAAATGTGTGTGTGTGTGTGTGTGTGTGTCCACAACATTCACCGTTTGACAATCGGTACTAGTTTGCTTACGTCTCTCTTACTAAGCGATTCGGCAGTGCCAAATAAATAGGAGAATGATGTTGTTCGACTAAACCCTTCAAGTTGGTGTCCCACCATAGCCGCAGTTTAATGACTGAAACAAGAGAAAGATAAAAGAAAGAGAAAAGATATCACCAAATCCCTGGAATATTAGAATACCGACAAGTAGTGTATATTTTGAACTCCAAAGTAGATAACGCGGTGCAGTTTTCTAAGCCGGCTCTTTGAAACAGAACGATGAACAATAACCAGAACAAAAGTAAAAAAATAGGAGAAAGCTCATCAATACTCAACTTATTAGAAACAACAGCAAAAGATTGATGCTTTAAGTTTCTTGTTGTACGCCGATCCCAGCCAAAAGGCGTCGGGGGCTTGAAGCTCCATCATTAGCCACAGTGATGGAAAGCTCATATGAAAGTTTTAATGCCCTTTTACTAATCAGAAAATAATTACTGACATACAATTCGTGAACAGGCTTTCTAAAAACGGACTTTTCTAGGATTTTTTAAAAAATTCAAATTACGATAAACGTAAACAAACAAACGAAGTTTGCTTTTAGAAGCGTTGAGATGTCTTATAAAGTTAAAGAAGTGATTTTAAATTCTCAAACGCATTTATCTAAGAAGTCTTTCAAAATTATTTCAAAGTCAATGGCTTTCGTAATATTTTCTATAAGATAGCATTGCCAAATTATTTAGTGTCACTTGTGAAATTGTTGATCGTGGCTGTTTTAATCAGTTTCTTCCACCTGATGCGACTGTTACAGACATTGTCTAGTAAATCCTCAAAGCAATGAAAACAATAGGAAATGTCTAATTCATCAAACGTGTGCGCGCGGCCCTCTCTTGGTGCGGGGCCCTCTCCTGGTGCGGGGCCCTATTTGAACAAATCTAATTATATTCTGCCTGCAGTATATAATTACAGCCTTTTACTTAGCGGGTTCAAATTCTACGGAGGTCAGCTTTGCCTTTTCACTTTCCAGAATCGATTAAATTATTAACTATTCCTATTAAGTATCATAAGTATAATTAGGATTATAACAGAGTACTAAGTCCAAGATTAACCGTCATTTAAAAGATATTACATTGAATAAGGTGGATAAAATAAAAGACGATGGGATAACTGTTGGAACATCATTGAATTTAAATCTGCTCGACCTGAGCTGGTCTGTGGCTAAACAATAACAAAAGCAATGGCAACAAAATTACCATTTAGTATCAAAAGTGAACAACTACCAAGAATATCTAAGAAAATTACAGTCACTGCTTGTCGTCTTTTACTTGCGTACGCAATTTATCTTCTGTGTCACTTTGCCTCTTTTCTATGGCGGAGTTTAATTCAAAAGTAGTTACGCTACCAAACTGAACAGAATACACTAAAATCGAAGTAATTTATTTTTCTTGTAGTAGACATACGATGTCATATCATGGCCAATAAGAAAAAAATACTACAACTACTACTACTACTACTACTACTACTGCTGCTGCTGTTGCTGCCGTTGCCACTGCAAAAATCAACAACGGCGTCAACAATAGTAGCCTGCAGGCGTTTATCTGCCTGAAAATGTTGTAGTGGACAATTTATCAAATCTGTCAATGACAGTTTGTAACTATTGTAGCTAGTTTAAGCAATTTGAATCCATTTTCAACTCCATCAACTACAGCGTTATCCTGCAGATTTCTCTATTGTCTGTACGAAGCGGTGGTCAATTTGGAGAAGCTGAGTCGACCACAATTTTGTCAAGGGTTAACGGGATTATAAAGAGTAAAAGAGAATTATTGACTGCGTGAATAAGAAATGATATTTATCTAAGGAAATGATGGCAGGAAAAAGGAAACTAAGAAATAAATAAATGAAAATAGTTATTCGATAATCAAAAGAAATAAATGAAGGTAATTTCGAAAGTGTGTTACAGAGATATCACTACCCACCAACAGATATAGCTTGATGAAATACAATTAAAACGTCTAAGCTGTCTTTTTCCTCCCACTTCTGTCTTTCTTTTCCCCCTTTCTTCTTCCTCTCCTCCTCCCCCAGTTTCTCACTCACTCTAAGAAATAAGTGATTACAAAGAAGGTGTAACAATCGCAGGCGGTCTGCTCCAACAATATTTTCTTTCATATCTTTTATCTTTTATTTTTTTATCTGTTTCGGTCATTAGACTGCGACCATGCTGGGGCACCGCCTTCAAGAATTTTTTTTAGTCGAATGAATCGACCCCACTACTTATGTTTTTAAGCCTGTTACTTATTCTATCGGATTCTTTTTGCCGAACCGCTAAGTTACGGGGGTGTAAACAAACCAACACCGGTTGTTAAGCTGTTCTGGGATACAGACACGAAGGCACACACGCACACAGACAGAGACTATGATGCGTACCCCTCATTTTTTGGTAAAAAAAAAAAAAGCGATGCTGAACAAGAATTGTTCGTCGCTGAAATGAACGGCCGGTCATCTGGAAAACAGAACAGTCAAGTCGTAAAAGACAGTAACTGCTTTAGCAGCAGCACCAACAGCAACAACAACAATAACGTACGTGAAGTCTATGAAAGCAATTTTTCTTTGCTTTTAACACTATTTTCGCCATCGCAGGAACAAAAGAAAACAATGACAACAAAAAGCAACAACATAAACGAGAACACTGCCACCGCCACCGCCACCGCCGATAGCAGCAGCAGACCCACCGCCACCACTACCAACAACAATTTGTTGTTGGCACTCCGTCGCTTACGACGTCGAGGGTTCCAGTTGATCCGATCAACAGAATAGCCTGCTCGTGAAATTAACGTGCAAGTGGCTGAGCACTCCACAGACACGTGTACCCTTAACGTAGTTCTCGGGGATATTCAGCGTGACACAATGTGACAAGGCTGACCCTTTGAATTACAGGCACAACAGAAACAGGAAGTAAGAGTGAAAGAAAGTTGTGGGGAAAGAGTACAGCAGGGTT
>NC_068981.1:34563584-34564645 GCF_001194135.2 Octopus bimaculoides
TATATATATATATATATATATATATATATATATATATATATATTGATGCCTACGAAATAGGCAAAACTAGTCTAGTCTAGTGATTCTAGAGACGGTCATGGGGTGGTTACCTCCCTTGTCACTGTATATATTTTGCGTTCTTCTTACAGCATTAAGCGTTTTTAACTCCTATTTCTAGCTATTTCTAGCACCTTCAGTCACATTTAGTGACGATTAAATTTTTCCTTTATGGTATTATATATATACACATATATATACACACACATATATATACATATGTATGTATGTATGTATGTATGTATGTATGTATGTATGTATGTATGTATGTGTGTAGGTATGTATGTTTGTATATGTACATGCATACGTCCATACATACATACATGTTTACATGCATGCAAATATACATAATTCAGTTTGAAATGCAAAATGTGAGTCAAGTCACGACGACCATACGGTTTCAAGTTAAGTGCCATCCACTGTCAATTTGTTGGAAGTGTTTAAAGGAAAAATCATTGCTTAAGATTAATCTTACTCACCACCGCCTCGCACCAAGTACACTCTAATCGACAACTCCTAGACATGCGCACGCGTGCTCACAAACACACACACACACACTAATTCTCTCTCTCCCTCCTTCACCGATCTCCCTCACTCCTATCTCCTGATCTCTCTTCTCCTCTCCTCTCTCTCTCCCTCTCTCTTTCTTTCTCTCTCTCTCTCTCTCTCTCTCTTTCTCTCTCTCTCTCCAGTCTAACTCACCCTTGTTATTAACGAAGGCAGATTGCCTTATTGTTGAGTATTAAACATTGTCATCTCTTTGTCTCTCTCCCCCCTCCTTCCCTCATATATTTCCCCCACTCCTATTCTCTCTCCCTCTCCTTCACTCCATCACTCTCTCCTTCTCTCTCTTCCTCTCTCTCTTTATAATTTGAAATGTCATTGGCTGAGGAGAATTAAAAAAAAAAAAAACCCAATCATATTAGCTGTCCTCAGTTATTTCACTCCGTCCTCCTCGCCATCTTTGATATTCCAGTCACGTTGCACAAGTGGTAACATTACGA
>NC_068981.1:34566206-34568775 GCF_001194135.2 Octopus bimaculoides
ATATATATATATATATATATACACGGAGCAAATAATTCACGAGAAAAAATAATTCACGGGAAAATGATTTGCGAAGATATTATTGACTCTATTATTATCTAGTGTAACAATTTAGAAATGATAATAACAGAATCAATAATATAGACGATAACCGGTCCCCCAAAAAATAAAACATTAAATAACTGAAGGATTAAAATTGATTAAAGGACATACTAAGTATGTCTACCTGCTGGAAATAACAGTCAAAACTCTTATTTAAATCGCGAAATTACACTGATAATAACAACAGAAATCAACCATCCAAAGGCAAAAGGGCTAAGACAATCTCTCAGTATACATTCAAGTATTAGGACTCACGTGGACCGGTTTCTGGGCTGGCATATCAGCCTCACTTTCCTCATGGTAATGCGTGCTGAGGAAGGTGAGGCTATTATGCCAGCCTAGTAACCGGTCCACGTGAGACTATTACTTGAATGTATACTGAGAGATTGTCTTATCCCGTTTGCCTTTGGATGGTTGATTTCTGTAGTTATTATCAGTGTAATTTGGCGATTTAAATAAGAATTTTCACTATTATTTCTAGCAAGCAGACATACTTAGTATGTCCTTTAATCAATTTTAATCCTTCAGCTATGTATGTGTGTGTGTGTGTGTGTGTGTGTGTGTGTGTATTTTTTATAGAATTCTGAGATTTTCTATAGAATTCTGAGTTAGCACTGAAAATTTGGTATGCAAGCTCGGCTCTGTATATAAGGAGGTGATCGAATACGAAACTTCGTAACTCTCATTGCTGGCACTAAGTTTTATAAAACATTTGTAGAGATAAATTTGAAAATGAGAAAACCGCACTGCTAACACAGAAATACGATATAATATTGATATATAAGCCTTTAGTATACTTGGTAATATATTATGGTTGCAAAATGAAATAATGAATCGTTACTAGAAATAAATAACTAAATAGTTTGAACATTTAATCACATTTTAGTTATATTTATACATAAATATATTTGTGGAAGCATTGCTTGAGTATGTTTTTACATCATTGTCTGACTTTATCATAGATATTTGTGAGACAATGGAATAACGGAGCGATATTAATAGGAGACTCTTGGCTGGTGGATGTCAGGTTCTGAGGGCTCCTTCCCCTTTGTTAAGTACAGTATGAACTCTTGTATGACATTCTACATCTTTTCTTTTTTTTTTTCAGTGATGTCGTTTGAGATTTTCAACAGCATACTGACATGATTTTGAATGCTATAAACATGTATCCAATCAAGACCTTTGACATAATGTTCATCAAATACTCTGTAAATTTCAGAAAGAGTAATTTGAATGTTTTGCTTTTAATTTCCAGATTGACTTCAACTTTTCAACTACCTTTGTGTATCAGCTTTCATGTTGTTGAAGTTGCATAAACATTTTCTTCAATGCCTCTCTAGAAAGTGAGTCACCATGGCTTTCCAGTAATTGATCAGCAGCATCTGGATAAAAGCCGTCAATAGCAACGTACTTGACCTTGCAAAAGATATCTTTAACCCTCACCAGAACCAGGCCATCTCAGCCTTCAGGACGCAATTTATGCCAGACGTCACTTTTGCTGGATTGTGAATCTTTTTCCTGACAGAATCAGTATTTGTAGTGGCCTTCGGGATATTATGATTTCCAGCAGTCCTTCAGATTTATTTATATCCGACTGTGCAGCTTCAACGTTCTCTTAGAAAGATCCATTCAAATGAACACCTCAAAAATTAAACGCCCTGTGTCATCTGTCGCTGCAATGAAGTGCTGGGAGATAAATTCCAAAATTCAACTTCAAAATAGTTAGTGTGGATTTCTTCGTATACTAGTGCATTGTGCATTATCAACTTGATTCGGGGAGGAATAGCTTTCGCTGCGCAAATGCGGGAAAATATCTGGACAGTAGAATTCTTTTAGTTACCCTCGCCTATTTTTTTTGTTACAGCTCAAAACACGGTATATAATGTCTCATTATTATATTCTTCATTACACAAAACATCTCTACAACAGTTCGAGTTTAAATATTCCTAATTTGTTCCAGGTTAGCTAAGCACCCCAGAGTCATTCGACTGTGTGAAACGGTCAACAGAGCGGGAATGTCGCAAGATAGGTGACCCGTTGCTATGTTAGATGTTTCTGGGGTGTTCCGTGCATATAATACTGTCTACCTTCGTTCTAGAATTGCATGCGGTGCATGAAGTTCTGAAATGTCTATTTGCTTCAGAGGGTTCGCTCGCACAGGGGAGACATTGTCATATTGTTAAAGTCTGTCATACCGGCCATGACGAAGGGAAATAGCCCTGAAACTCGAGTCGCCTTTATATATTTATATTTATATATTTGATCCTTTATATTGAACACTCAATATTTCATCTCCATTCAATACTTTCTTTCATGGTGCCATCCATTTTTATTTTATTTTATTTTATTTTATATATTGTATATTATATTATATATTGTATATTCCATATTCTATACCCCACATTAGTTCTGCAGGAATATAAATAAAACATAAAAAACAGACAGTGTTGGAACTCTTTTAAACAAA
>NC_068981.1:34574479-34575580 GCF_001194135.2 Octopus bimaculoides
CAGTGTGTTTCAAATGGGGGGGCAACAGTACGAAGAAAGCTATGTGAATGAAATCGCCCGCCTAAATATGAAACACAACTGAAACCAGTGTATTTTAAAGAAATATACGGGCTTTTGAACTATATTTTTCGTCATTTCTTTTTGTTCTTCTAAGTAAACAACAACACAAGTTTATAATAGGGTGTATATAAGTAAATAGTATACTTATTTCAGAGAAGCAGCACAATACGTGAATTGACCTGAACGAGTAGAGGTTCAATGAGATATAGTGAGGATTTAGACTGCAATGGTTTCCATTACGTAGCTTTAAATTTACAGATATGTCTCAATTTTGATGAAGAAAATAATAAAAAGAAAGACTAAGTTACGCCAATCCTTTTAAAATCCAAAAATCGTTGAACAAAATTAGGGATATTTATTATAAATAAATAAATATAGTACTTACGTGTATAGTATTTTACATACATGCACAAACACACACACAGACGTATATACTTACGTATGTACGTATGGACGTATGTATGTATGTGTGTATGTACGTATATATACATATATATATACATACATATATGAGAAAGGGGAGAGAGAGAGTGGGGACAGAAAGGAAAGAAAGAGCTTTTTAAGTATCCTTTGGTAATTGTGCTTTCAATTATTTATTTACTCAATAGAATTAAACGAACATAAAAGGCTAATAACATCTTTATAATGCTAATAAACAGACGCAGAGCTGAGCCAATAAAATATCTGCAACGATAATACTTAACGGTAAACCTAAAAATAAAACTCTTGTTTTGTTTTTCTCTTCGATTTATAGTTTTTGTTGTTTTTTGTTCTTTTTTTTTTTTTTGCCCCTTCCATTTGTAGCAGACGATTACAACTGATGGAGTACAGTCCAATTGTAGAAAATTATAAAAGTAACATTAATTACCGTAAAACAACTGTGGAAACTACAACAGATTATGATTGTGGCAATGAATAGCAGACATTAGTCTCTTGATTCATCCGGATCGTTGCAATCTGTTTAATGTTATCAACTGTAAAGCTGTGTTTATGAGATAGAATTTATACTCTTTTCTGTATTTGTTACGTTGACACCATAAA
>NC_068981.1:34576081-34577473 GCF_001194135.2 Octopus bimaculoides
ATAAATAAATAAAATTTAAAAAATACTTGCTCAGCTGAAGAATGTTAAAAAAAAAAGACATAATTCACAGAAGGCCGAGCGAAATAACCGGAAGAAAATATCTGGTTCCACTGAACCAGTCTGGTATTCTTTTATTCTTTTATTCTTTTACTCGTTTCAGTCATTTGACTGCGGCCATGCTGAAACATCGCGTTTAGTCGAACAAATCGCCCCTAGGGTTTATTCTTTGAAAGCCTAGTACTTATTCTATCGGTCTCTTATGCCAAACCGCTAAACTACGGGAACGTAAACACCCCAACATCGATTGTCAAGCGATTGTGGGGGGGGGGGACAAACATAGACACACGCACAAATATAAACATATATTCCTATTAAAAAACTTTTGGATCATTTTCACCCCTATTTCCAAAATGTCCAAATAGGTTTCTCTCTTAATATTTATTCCATAATATTTGTTTTTTTAAATCTAGTATATACTGTCCTAAACGTTTTCAGGCCCCTTACAACATACACCATTTTTCCATTTATTTATTTATTTATTTATCCTACCCCATATAACGGTCTCAATAGCTGGTCTTTTGATTTTAGATTTCAACTGACCAATTACATCGAACTTTGGACCTTGGCCTATCTCACTTCGGACAACAAGTGGAAGAGCTCAACCACCTACTAGTAAATAAAAAAAATTGCATTTAATCGATTAGCACTTTATTATGATAAACACTATTAATTAGTACTATAAACATAATTGTTGAAAATTATTATTAATTTAAAACCTTATTGTATCTATTGGCGTATCTCACTATTATTTTTTATTGTTTATTCCTCCTATCCCCCGTACACAGAATTAATCCACCAAATACTACTTTAGGTTCAGTCATTTACTTAACGTCCCAAAGAGATACACAGCAAAATGGTATGATTATAACCATATTCAACTTTTCCCTTTTTCTTCTCTATACTCTTCTTTTTTTAAAATTTATTCTTCCCTCTGATGAAGCTCTGTTTCCGATCGGTTTTATTACAAAATATGATAAATATGTTTTAGCATACCAATTACAATACCATACAACATTGGAAGCAGAAACAGCTGTTAGATGGGATGCAGTCTATCTGTATTGAATTAATAAAAAATAATTGATGTAAGTCAATTGTTATTCATCAATATTTCTCCATTTTCTGTTTTACACACATATATATATATATATATATATATATATATACGATGGGCTTCTTCCAGTTTCTGTCTACCAAATCCAGTCACAAAGCTTTTGGTCGGCCCGACGATATAGTAGAAGACAGTTGCCTAAGGTCCCAAACAGTGGGACGAAACTCCGGAAAGTAAGCTTCTTACCACACAGTCACTCCTACGCCTATATATATATATATATA
>NC_068981.1:34577603-34578489 GCF_001194135.2 Octopus bimaculoides
GACTACATCGACCCCAGTGCATAACTGGTACTTAATTTATCGCCCCCGAAAGGATGGAAGGCAAAGTCGACCTCGGTGGAGTTTGAACTCAGAACGTAAAGACAGACGAAATATTGCTAAACATATCGTCCGGCGTGCTAACGTTTCTTATTTCTTTACTGCCCACAAGGGGCTAAACATAGAGGAGACAAATAAGGACAGACAAAGGGATTAAGTCGATTACATCGACCCCAGTGCGTAACTGGTATTTTATTTATCGACCCCGAAAGGATGAAAGGCAAAGTGGACCTCGGCGGAATTTGAACTCAGAACGTAACGGCAGACGAAATACTGCTAAGCATTGCGCCCGGCGTGCTAACGTTTCTGCCAGCTCGCTGCCTTATTTGAAGGCCAATATTATGAGGTATAGTTAATAGATTTAAACAAAACTTTACAATAGGTAAACGCTGTTATTTTATAGCTAGAGGAATTTTTCACCTAATTAAGGCCCATAATCCACCGAACTTTATAAACAGTGTTTTTCATTAAAAAAAAAATCAATGACTATAAAACACACAAAAGCTTGTTACAACTTTTTACAACTAAATAAAGCCACACATTAAAAATGGTGGTACGTATTGCAGCTAAGAGGACTACAGTATACTTAAGATACAGTGCGTTGCTCAAGGATACAATGCACCGGCCCTGGAATCGAACCTAGCCACAAAACTAATGTTTTTCTCTCCTTCATATATGTATATGAAGAATATCTATCTATCTATCTATCTATCATCTATCTATCTACCTATACATTCACACGCACACGCACACGCACACGCACACACACACACACGCACACACACACACACACGCACACACATATGCATGTATCTACACATACACACAC
>NC_068981.1:34578542-34588064 GCF_001194135.2 Octopus bimaculoides
CACACACACACACACACACACACACACGCACACTTATATTGGTTTCAAATTTTGGCACAAAGCCAACAGTTTCGGAGGAGGAGTAACGTCGATTATATCGATCCCAGTGCTCAGCTGGTACTTATTTTATCGACCCCCGAAAGGGTGAAAGGCAAAGTCGACCACCTCGGCGAAATTTGAACGTAGAACGTGAAGACAGACGAAATGCCGCTAAGCATTTTGCCCGGGTGGTAATGATTCTGCCAGCTCGCCACCTTCACACGCTCGCGCATACACACACACACACATGCACACACATACACACACATACACACGCACACACACACATACTTATATTTGTAGTGTTACAATCAGGACAGCTTTTTCAATCAGTTTCATTTATTGGGTATTTCTGAAATTTAGCAAATGCCTTTAAGAAAAGCATATACATTGCATAATTTAATTTCACCTCTCCCGAGGCATTTTACCAGCAAAAAGGTAAGTGAAATAAAATATACATTGATAGCGTATAATATTGCATACGTCGTAATAAACAGTGTGAAGGAAATGTCTGTTTTGACTTATACGATGAGATTGTAAAGCCACTTGATTTGCGAAAGAGGAGGAGGAATAGGGAGGGTGAGAGGGTGAGAGGGTGAGAGGGAGAGTATTGACAGAGCAAATGAATAAGAGAATAACCAAATGTGTATAAAACGATTCAATGGTTCTCTCGTCGTATATGGAAGCAGCGGAAGTAGCGTTCGCTTAGATAATCGAAAGTTCTAGAAAAACTGTTGATGGCAGACGGCCAGTTCGTTAGACAGATAATTTTGGAAGACAACAACAAATAGAAAGAAGTTTTCAAGATGAAAATCAGAGAAAAATGCGAGAAAGGGCGCAAAGAAGGAGTTGAAAAAGAATCTTAAAACATACATATAAAGATAGGACTGGAATGAAATCAAACAGAAATGTTTGTATTTTCAATGATGGTGCAGTGATTACTGAGAAAAGAATTTACTCCAAAATGGCGCAGAAATGCAATTACGGCAGTGAATTCTGTAAATTTCAATGGGAAAATAGAGCGAATTTAAAGAAAGAAAACGGAAGATGAGGAAATAAAGTTATTACATTTGGCTACTACGTGTGTTAGATTCCATTTGGGACTATTGATGCTGTTATGCAGACGATATATTTTTTCCTCATTGATTACTTGCACTGAACGATGTGATTCGTGAATATTCCTATAAAATATTCGTCATATTGTTGCTGTTGTTGTTGCTTAGACCTTCATTGGTACTGATTACGTCTTCTAGACTTCTATTATAATTCCATTCATATCTAAGATGCTTTAAAGGGATATTAAATTGACGTTAGTACTTGACAGACACTTTATTGTATCCACACCGGAAGTGTGTAAGCAAATTACAGACCTCACCAAGATCTGAATTTAGTATGTAAAAAGCTATAACCAAATACTACTGACATTTTGTTCCTGCTCACTAACGATTCACCAAACCTTCACTTCCTATTTCTAGCAAGCTGAGCAACCAGTTAGAAATAGGACTAATTACTTGGTGTTTTATTTCTTACTAGACAACTATACCAGATATTGTATAATTTTGTGTAATAAATATTTTATAAGTTATGTAAATCGAGAGTCGTTATGGAAGATATACTGGAATTCTATTTTTATTAGCGTTGTCTGATCAAAAAAGTGAATGTGTGTGTATATGTGTGTATGCGTGCGTGCATGCGTGCATGTGTGGGTCATGTGTGGGGGGTGCAGAAGCGTACACATAACCACATGGTCATACATATACATACCTACCATAGGTGCGATTTAAGGAAAAAGGTTCCAAAATGGCTAAACTTACCAAATAAGTATTGATATCACAAGTATCATTATTTTGAGACGAGACCAATTCCGAGAGTAAGTCGATGACAGTGACCCTAGTGTATATATATATAATTATTATTAAAATTATAATTAGGGTATCTAAAAGATACCATCATGCTAGATATAGCAGTCAAAACTTGACTCTAAAACCACATCAAATATTCATACAGCACCAGGAGACAAAATAAACTAGCAAAAAATTATTGGATAATTCCAGATCCCGGATTCCTGACTTTGCATAAGAAATGCTTTGCCTCATCAGTAGAATATACACAAAATAGTACATAAATACAAATGCTTACATACGAATGCTTACATATACGCACGAATACAACCTATGAATACTTACATATACGTACGTATACACACATATATATGCACGTATGCCCTAATTATAATTTTAATTATAATTATTACATGTCAGGTTTTTATTCCTATGCTAGCCATTTGATATGATCGGTATTTTAAATAACGATCTTATCCTTATATATACATATATATATACGACGGGATTCTTTCAGTTTCTCTCAACCAAATCCACTCACAAGGCAGAAGACACTTGTCCAAGGTGCCATGCAGTGGGACTGAACTCGGAACCATGTTGTTAAGAAGCAAGCTTCTAACCAAGCAGCCACGTCTGCGCCTGCGAAAGCTTTTTATGATGGACATGTGAGGGTTCATACTTAAATTGATATCAGTTTCAAATTCCACTGAGGTCGATTTTGCCTTTCATCCTTTCGGGGTCGATAAAATAGGTAACAGTTAAACACTGGGGGGGGGGTGACTACTGGCCTTGTGCCAAAATCTGAAGGCAATATTTAACTGGTAGAATCGTTAGCATACTGGACAAAATTCTTAGTCCATTTTTATGTTCTGAATTCAAATTCCGCCGAGGTCGACTTTGTCTTTCATCCTTTTGGGATCGATAAGTTCTAGTCAAGCACTCAGGTTGATGTAATCGATTATCCCTCATCACTTCCAAAAAATTTCTGACCGTGTACATATAGCAGAAAGGAATATTAATATTTATAATATCAATACATATCTGGTAATATTTTGGTCCTCCGTGCAATATGTACGTAGAATCGAATTATTCAACGTGTACTTTACTAAAAGACCAGCAGCATGTGGTTTGCAAGAGATTTGGCTATTATTTCTAACCAGTCGACCAATTACTCTGAGTCTCCTGTGTTGACTCGGATAAATCGTATATGTACGTGTAAGGCTCTGTATGTTTGTATAGTGAGGAAAAAAAGGAAAAAGAAAGATATGACAATGAAAGAGAGTATTATTCAAAACTATTGAATCAAAACAGTACGTGTTCCAAACAAACAGAGCAATAATGGTAAATTTCTGTACAGTTGTATTTGGTGTATGCTTGTGTATAAACGGATAGAGTAATAGTTTTTCATCAACTACTGTCAGGCCTAACAGTTAAGTATAATACGAGAACATAAACAAACCAACACCGCTTGTCGAACAGTGGTCACATACGTGCGCGCGCATACATATATATGTATGTACGACGGTCTTCCACACAATTTCCATACATTAAATTTGCTCAAAAGGCACGAATCAGCCCAGGGCTATAGAAGAACAGAAGAAAATTTACAAGTTGCCGCGCAATGGGACTGACCTTGAAACTAGATGACTGCAATGCTGGCTTCTTAACCACCCAGCCTGCACCTAAGCCAAATAGTTAATTTACGTTCACTTACACCGCCAATTTCCTAGAGAAAGGCATGAACATCACGCAGTTATATTTCCTTTGTCCATAAATTTTAAATAGTTTTGTACCTAAATAATAATAAATGAGATAAACAGCTTCAAGTAATTGTCCGAATAGGCGTAAAAAATTGGTAAAAAAATAAAAAAAATTATTTAAAAGCAGTAATCAATAACGGTATATTCTAGTTATTCCACATTGTATAAAGTCTTAATGTCTTTGATGTTTTTGCTTCAATTTTCCTTCTGTGGTCAAATCTCTTTCGGCTGTAGAAAAAAAAAATTGTTTAGCCAGTAAAATATCTATAATGTGTGTGTTGGCCAACTATTCATAACTATTGATAATTATCGATTTACCATCATAGGAAAATTACTGTTCATATGAAACTGTTGGAGACATCAAATATAAACAATTCCTTTGGTCTGCAAATTGACCATAATTTAAAAAAAAACGATTTAGCGATGTATCATTTGCAGCTTGTCTCTCTATTCAAGATAACGTTTGCTATGCTTTGTTAGGACAACCAAAATTGTACGTCAGATGACTGTACGTGTATGAATTCATGAGATTTGAAACGAGACTTGAAATCAATGAGCATAAGTTAATGTACTTTGATAAGGTACTCAGCTTAAACTAAGCAATATGGTTTCAATTCCTACCTGCCTCTTATTCACACACGCGCGCACACACACATGCCATTTCTGCCTCCCATCAAGTGCTTTAAAATGGTGTTTTTTTTTCTTTTTATCTACCTACGAATGTTCCACGTGCTTAAATGTGGCTTTAGCGAACACCGTTACTTTCATGGTGATGGCAACAGTAATAAAAGCTTTGATGCTTTCGGTCGTGGACAAGATGGCGGTAAGGTCGCTGCTGCTACTAGTAGCTGCTCTGGTAATGAAATACCATTGTAGTTTAACTATTTATATTTTTTATCTATTAAATTTATATCTATTCTTTCGCTGATGATGAATGTAGATGAGGTATGTCAGTTTTTGTATGTGGACTGCCTCAGTAACCTGTCTAAACTTCGAATCACGTAGATATGAAGAAAAGATTTTTATTTCGTCATTGATTATCTATCTCTGACGTTTATCTGAAATAAAAATGACCACTTGCCTGCTCACGGTCATGTCAGCAACAAGAATATACAATAACAAAATCCTAGATAAGCAAATTAACTGTATCTATTTTCAAAGCTAACGGAATAGCAAAATTATGAGGCATGCCATTAAGTAAAGGCAAAAGGCCAGCAATTTTTACGAAAGAGGGAGTGTTACTCTATTATATCGATCCCAATATTTGATCGCATCTTATTTTATCAACTCCGGACGGATGAAAAGCAATTTCATCTCGACAGGATTTGAGCTCAGAACGTAGTCACGCAAGTAAATACCGCAAAGCATTTTCCCGACGATTTAACGATTCTGCCAATTAGCTCGCTGTCTTAATAATCCTTTCTACTATAGACGCAAGGTTTGAAATTTTGGGGGAGGGGTAGCCGATTACATCGACCTCCACCACCACCACCACTACCACCTCCAGTGCTTAACTCGTACTTATTTCATCAACTCCGAAAGGATGAAAGGCAAAGTAGACTCAGGTGGAATTTGAACTCAGAATGTAAAACCAGAAGGAGTGCCCCTAAGCATTTTGTATGGCGTGCTAACAGCTTTAATAATGATAATAATAATAATAATAATAATAATAATCTGTAGTGAGACAGGTTAGCAATATTTTGTTGTGACGGCATGGCACAGTCGTGACTCGCCCAAAACATCCAATTACTGCTGACTGCGGAAGGTTACATGCGGCAACTTCCGCCCGGCGGTGAAGCGCACCAGTTTTGAAAGGCAAAAAGCCAGTTGCCGACAGAACGCTGAGATGTAAACATCAGTTGCTGATTTAACGTCCAGATGACAAGACACGTTGCCGATTCAACACCGATTAGTAAACATCATTTTTACTGCTATGAGATTGCAACCTCGCTTTACAACTAAGCTACGCAACTCATCTTGCAGCTCTCAAGTATCGAATCTAATCAACTCGGATGTTATGGAGAAATTAACTTATGTCTCACATTGCACCCTGTTGATTTGAACACTTAATTACTTCGTGATGTGCTTTCTACTACCACATGTGTGATTTACCATCAAGGAGTAAATTGTTACACAGTTCTATATTTAAGAGATGGGAAATTATGTACATTATTTACATTTGACGGATATTTGTCCTCATCTTGTTTGTTGTTAACACAACGTTTCGGCTGATATACCCTCCAGCCTTCATCAGGTGTCTTGGGGAAATTTCGAACCTGGGTTCTCATTCCAAAGGTATTTTTCTATGTTGTTGTTGTTGTTATTATCATTATTATTATTAACAATAATAATAATAATAATAATAATAATAATGATAATAATAATGAATATATTCACAGACACTATAGAGTTGGAACCTACATAAACTGGAAGCTATGCCAACACTGTGGAATAACAATAGAAACAAGGTGGTATAGGCACGCGCCAAAGAAGGTCACAGAAAAGGAGAAAGCAATAATACTATGGGATATGCGAATACACACAGATAGAGAAATTCAGGCCAATAGGCCAGATCATCACGAAAAAAAAATGCTTTCTAATTGATGTATCAATACCAACACATGACAACGTTTCTGTAAAAGAAATGGAGAAACTTTCAAAATACAAAGACCTGGAAATAGAGGTAACCCGAATGTGGAGTCTAAAAACAGAAACAATTCCTGTCATAGTGGGCGCATTAGGAATGATTAAAAATATTCAGAAAAATACATAACAAAAACACCAGGACTAACAAATATATATATAACATACAGAAAATAGCACTACTAGGCACCGCACACATCCTACGTAAAAAAACTTTCAGTACAGTAATTATAAGATCATCACAACAAACTACAGTACATACCCAAGGGACAGAGCTGCGCTCGGTAGTGCGGTGAAAGCATGTGATAAAAATAAGACTACTGAATACTACTACTACTAATAATAATAATGATAACAATAATAATTGTTTCAAATTTTGCCACAAGGCCAGCAATTTTGGGGTTGGGGATGAGTCGATTACATCGACGCCAGTGTTCAACTGGCACCTATTTTATCGATCCTGAAGGATGAAAGGCAAAGTCAACCTCGGCGCAATTTGAACTCGGAACGTAGCGATAGACGAAGTACCGCTAAGCATTTCGCCCGGCGTGCTAACAATTCTGCCAGCTTACCGTTTAATAATAATAATAATAATAATAATAATAACAATAATAATAATAATAGCAATAGTAATAATTTTTACTAGCCACAATTACTCAAAGAAAGTGAGGATAGTATAAAAAAAGACAGAATACAAACATGGTGAGCAAGGGTTAGTGTAAAAACCGGATAAGAAAAAATAAACATGACGAAAACATCAACAAAAAATATTCACCAGTGAAGAGGAGACCCTACCGAGAGCTACTTAAAAAAAATACCACAAAAGTCTGGAACAAAAACCAAGTGCCAATATAGTTGTCAAAGATGACCGCGAAAGAATGCGCCTTCTAATCAATACATCAATCTGAACAGTTTATAATCAGTCTCAAAGAAATGATTACAGGAATAGCCCGAAAGAGGGGGTTGAAATCAAAAAGAATTTACATAATAATAACCTCCTCGGGAGTAACTTTATTTTAAGCTCAATTGCTATTTTCCTCTGAAAGAGGCATCTTGTAAAGTTCAGAGAGAAAACAAATAAAACAGCTAGGATTTATGCTTAATAATCCTTAGCGGAATTTTTTCCGTCGTTACGTTTTGATTTCAAACACTGCCGAGGACGACTTTACCTTTCATCCTTCCGGGGATCGATAAAATAAGTACCAGTTGAACACTAGGGTCGATATAATCGACTTACCTTCTCTCACAAACTTGCTCGCCTTGTGCTAAAATTTGAAACTAAAATCTATTTTATTGTTACTAACGCTATAAGTTATATTATAACTAACTCTATAAGGTATCTAAAAACATTTTTTTCAGTAACCTCAATAACCGTTTTCTATCTCATCATTATCATAAAAAGGTTATATTAAAGATATATAAATTCATGCATTAAAATAAAAATAAAAGTATTTATAAAATATGGAATTTCTACGTGACCCGCTAGAATTCAGTAGTACATTTTTTAAAAAAGCTAAGACGCGGAAAAAAAGGAAAAGTTTCCTGCCTTGAGCATCTAACAGTTTATCGACACAAAGCTTACAGTACCCATAATGGCCAAATGTTAGATGCTTTCCTAACGGCCATATTTAAGAACTTTCTTCATCAGCAAACCCTAACCCCCTCTTTCAATAAATAGATTTCACTCTGCGAAGAACTGGCAGAGTAAACTATAATCTGTTTAAATTTCGACTGAACTAAATTCTTGGCTCTTTATTCCGTTCATAGTTAAATTTCTCACAAAAAGCTAATAAATATTTCATAACAGCATACATGCGTATAAGCACACAGTCATATTTGCATATGTATGTATATATTATATGCATGTATATATGTATGTATGTATGTATGTATGTATGTGTGTATGTGTGTGTATGAATGTGTATATAGAGATAGATGATATACACACGATATATAAACATATATATATAGTTATGTATTATACAAATTATAAATATATATATATGGTGCTCCACCATGACCGCAGCCGCATGGCTGAAACGAGTAAAAGAATAAAAGAGCATATATACATTATAAATATATTATATAGATATGTATTATGCACACACACACACACACACACACACACACACACACACACACACACACACACACACACACACACACACACACACACACACACACACACACACACACACACACACACACACACACACGCATATATATATACACATAGCCTTGGCCAAAAGTATTAGGCCACCCCAGTGTTTTAGGGTTCTGCTACCTCAATGTTAAGGAAACTCATGCACATGGCAGATTATGATATATCTCACAATATACATTAGTTTTAATATCTGGTTGACCCTCCTTTAGAATCAATTACCGCTTTTTTACTGTACTGTACATATGCAACCAATTATGAGTAAGACCAACGTCCAAAATGAACTTGTTTCCTTGATTATTTCAGAGTTTTATGCTAAAATACGTTGTAGATACAGTTAATAAAGAGTAAAATGCTTAAAACAGGGAGTTGAGTGAGTGTGAGCGAGGTCAAATCGTATCTCATGAAGATGGAATGTCTCAAAGGTAAATTGCCCAGAAGATGAAATGTTCTCGATTTGCAGTGCAAACGACTCTCAAGCGCTTCAGAGAGACAAAAGATGTGAAGACAATACAAAGAACAGGTAGAAAAAAGGTTACATTACTTCGTGATGACAGATCTATCATCCGTAAGTCGTTCAGAAACAAGAGGAAAATATCATCGGTGCTCTGTGCGGACTTCAACAAAGCAAGTGCTTCGCAAATATCAAACAGAACTGTTAGAAGAACGCTTGTGGAGTACGGTCTGAAAGGCTGTAAAGCCAGGAAGAACCCATGGGTTTCTGAAGCGAATATGGAAAAACGTCTTCAGTAGGCCCAAAACCACTCAAATTGGACCAGTGAGTAATGGTCGAAAGTCATATGGCCTGATGAAATTAACTATGAGGTAAGATAGTACATGTATTCAATTAACATATACACTTAATGTAACTGGTTTGTTGCCCAAAATATATTAAAAAGTATCCAACATAAAACTAAAATTGTTTTTCATGGTTTTACTCAAGTTTTCGGTACATCTGGTGCAACTTTCGTGCGTCGCAGAGTTGGGGAAGCATTTAAGGCTGAATGTCTGGTACCAACCGTAAAACATGGGGGCGGTTCTATCATATATGTATATATATATATATATATATATATAT
>NC_068981.1:34588625-34590106 GCF_001194135.2 Octopus bimaculoides
AACGTAAATCTGAGGTAGAACGCTAGTAGTTCGTCTTGCCTTCACAGCGGCTATATATATATATATGGATCAAAACAGTTTGATTTAAATTCGGTGGTATTCTTGAGTTTCAAGCGTGTTGGTAGTCGTCAGCTATTTTGAATTTGAATGACAGAAGTTGATTACTATTACCGTAAGGTGGGCTGCGATTGGTCGAGGAAGGTTATGCGGTCTCGTGGTTTGATATTGGTATATGGGTAACAGTTAGTTGGGAAATACCGCATGGTGAACAGGAAATTGACGACGTGGAGGACAGGAAATGGACCACGTGGCGGATAGGAAATCGGTCAGGTTGTTGGGAAGGAAGTATGATTTGGCTGCATGTTCAAGTATATAGTTCTATATGTGGGTGTGTAGACGCGCTCACATAGTTTTGCGTGCATGTGTGTATTGATGCGAACGTACGCATCTGTACATGGGCTAGCACGCGCACGTCTACACACACACTCACACACACACACACACACACATACATGCATACACTTTGTCGAACACGCACGCGCGCACACGCACACACATGCAAGTGCATACAAACACATGCACACACATGCACGCATACGCACACATGCGTATTCATTCATATGTACATATGTATATTCACATGCATACCAGTGTGCGAGCACATACGCATTCGCGTGCACATGTACATTCGCGCGCGCGCGTGAGTATACATATACCAACATCAAACCACGAGACCGCGTGACCTTCCTCGACCAATCGCAGCCCACCTTACGGTAAAAACCAGCAATTTCTGTGATTCAAATTCAAAATGGCTGACAACTAGCATCACGCGTGAAACGCAACAGTTCCAAAGAATATAAATCAAAATGTTTTGATCTATACATGTAACTCCCAATAAATTTGTTGAGTGCCCTTCTTTCATTTGTCTACACACTCGTGTGTATATATATATGTGTGTGTGTATGTATGTGTGTATGTGTGCGTGTGTGTGTGTGCATAACAAAAGTCGAGATGTGTGTCGTTCAGCTATTACATAAATGAAAAATGCATCAAATACTACAAAACGTACACGTTGGTCAGACACAAGGACCCTTATTCCTCTTCAGTTATCGACCAAATATACTAATACCTAGTTTCGTGCCTTTAACGATAAGGCTGGGAACTTCGTATATCAGCAGCACCCGCAAGATTTGCGTAGAATTAGGGCGCGGGCAAACAAAACAATACAGAGTGGACGTACGAAAGTAAACAAATGTATGTATATATGTCTGTCTATTTGCTGACTGTTCAGGATTCTACCTATGAGTCATTTATTAGTCTCATAATCTTCCCTTGTCTATAAACAGATATATGCAAACCCTCACGTAGCCACAAAACGCTTGTATGTGTGAGAGAGAGGTGTGACAAGGGTATGTATGTGTGTGTGTGAGAGAGATAGAGAGAGGGAGAGAGAAGGAGAGGTGTGGGGGAGATTACGTTTG
>NC_068981.1:34590116-34593106 GCF_001194135.2 Octopus bimaculoides
TGTGTGTGTGTGTGTGTGTGTGTGTGTGTGTGTGTGTGTGTGTGTGTGTGTGTGTGTGTGTGTTTACATGCGCAATTTTCGGATAGAAAATACAACAAGAAATGAAAATGAGTGAAGACAAATAACTCAGAGTGGCCAGTGACATGTCCTTAGACAACAAATACAAGTATATTAAATAGCATACAACTAGAATTATCACTGTTTCCAGGATGGCAGAGCAATAAATTCTAGCTATTGTGGGTATTTACGAAGCACAAATAATACGTACCTAGGTTCGATCGACATCATGTGCTACAGATTATGTCAAGCGGTTACCCATTTCAACCTAGTACCCGGAACTAAATTATTCTTGCTTTATATTGCGTGTACGTACATTAAAAATAGGTGCGGGGCATTGAATTAAAGCAAGGGGGCGTTGAAAAAGTTCTACTAAACCCAAAATCTTTTAGCCCTGGGCTGACCAAAGCCTTGTGAGAATCCTGTTGTATATATATATGTGTGTACCATCCTTATGACAGAGATAATTCTATTTGTATGCTACTTAATGTACTCGTATTTGTTGTCTAAGGACATGTCACTGGCCACTCTGAGTTATTTTTCATTTCATTTACGCAACATGATTTTATGGGGAGGAGGGGTATTTTTTTTGTATATTTTGAAGTGTTACGTGTTCTGGAGATAATGCAGGACAATCGCTGTGCTAATGACACATATTAAGGTAGAAACTCATGCTCCAGCTGTCAATTTTAGAGAAATCTGGATTCTTGAATTTATTTTCCCTTTTCATTTGGAGTTGACAAGTTGCCACGACGGAGGCGAGGATAATTTTACTAAGTCATGAATCTATTCATTTATTCATTTTTACTACAGATTACCTTTTAAATTAAGCATAGAAAGACAGAATGGACTAAACAGAACAGGCGGAGAAGCGTTGGATGGAAAGTAGTTGAAGAGGTCATAGGCTGTGACGAAAGATTTCCAGACAACGGACATAAAATAAGAACAATGATAAACAAGTGAAGAAGAATTATATTATGCGTGTGTTTTATTTGACAAGAAAGAATGAAAATGACCATCCCGAAATATAACAATATTTAAATATAAAGAAACAGAAAAAAGAAAGATAAAAAGAAAAATGGGTGAGGGGAAAAGTAGCAGAAGATGGAGGGGAGTAATGACCGCGATGGCGTGACCGCGGTGAATGGCCTGCGATACTTGCTGCAACAGCCACTCCACCTCACGGGCCTCATTTATCAGACGGGCCGCTGTTACCCTGATTTTGCGGAGAAAATCGGTAGTACCGGATCTGAGAACACCTAACGTTTCGACAGCGACCGGCATACACTGACAGGAGTCGGTCAGACCCCTGTATTTATTGATTTTTCTCTCCTCCGTGTTACGAGTGACGACACCCGGGTTTGCAGCAGATGCGGCCAAGTTTTATTTTGTATGGAATTTATTTTGTATGGTATTTAATATACCCTTACTCATCTTGTTCAAATACATACCACTGGCCACTCTGAGCAGTTTCTTAGTCCATTTTTGCTTGTGTATGTGTGTGAGTGTATATGTATGTGTGAGAGAGTGTGTTTGCACGCGTGGTTGTGTGTGTGCGTGAATGTGTGTGTCTGTGTGTGTTTGTGTTTGTGTGTATGTGTGTGTGTGTCACAATCGTATCACAACTTGTAAAGGAAACTTTGCCAGATTTTCATTCGTTTATTTTATTTCTTTATCTGTTTCAGTTCCTTTTCTTTTTTATTTCATTTGTTTATAATTTTGTTACTTTGTTTTCATAAGTCACCCTCCTTTTTTTTTAATGTAGGTCATTCAACTAGTTGTGTGTATGGTATGTGTCTTTGTGTGCCAATGTGTATGTGCGTATGTGTGTGTATAGCCATATACATTCTCTCATACACGCGCGCACAAACATATAAATGTGTAAATATATATATATATGTATATATATGTATGTATGTATGTATATATATATATATATGTGTGTGTCTGTGTGTGTGTGTATACATATATGTATATGTATGTATATACATACTCGCATATATACATACACACACACACACACACACATATATATATATAAATACACGCATATACATACGCATATACATACACATATATAGACGCACACACACACACACACACATATATATATATACACACACATATATATACATATACACGTATATATATACATATATATATACACATATATATATATATATGTATATACGCGTGTGTGTGTACATATATATATATATATACATATATAAAAGAAAGAACACACACACACACATATATATAGACACACACATACATATGTGAGTATATATATATATATATATATATATATATATGTGTGTGTAGACAGAGAGAGAGAGAGAGAGGAGAAAGAGAGAGGGTGAGAAATAGAGAGGGAGAGAAAGAGAGAGGGGAGAAAGAGAATAGTGTTGTGAGGAAGAGAGAGAGAGGGAGTGATTAGGCGGCACTGGGATGGTATATTTAGGTTCCTAAAAGAATGTTTTGCGTTGGGAGTTAGCTCGAAAGGTGACGAGACCCTGAGAAGTATGTGCGGGTGGTGGGGGGGTTGTACGGAAGGAGTGACAAATGTAGTAGGGGTCAGAAGTTCATCAATACAAACCGATGGACGAATGAAGCCGAGGGGTTAAAGTTGAACGTGGACGAGCTTTGACTTTAAAAAAGTGATAAAGAGAGAGAGTAAGAGTGTCTGTGAGAAATAGAAGGTAAAGAGAGAAAAAGAGACAGGTTGCGGGATTGCAGGAGATTGAGAGATAGAGAAGAAAGAGAGGGGGGGAGGAATAGGAAGAGGAGCGGAGATAAAGGTAAATGTATATTGAGATAGATAGATAGATAGATAGATAGATAGATAGAGATTAAGATGAACCAATGGACGAATAAAGCCAAAAGATTAAAGCTGAACTTCTCTAAGAGTCACAGACAGCGAAAGAGAGAGA
>NC_068981.1:34596657-34597850 GCF_001194135.2 Octopus bimaculoides
CGGGAATAGATAGAACAGATAGACCAAGGGAAAGACAAAGGCCAATACATCTTGGCACCAGTGACGTCGCAACTCATTTCTACAGCATGAAATAAAGTGTCTTGCTCAAGAACACAACACGCAGCCCGGTCCGGGATTCGAACTCACAACCTCACGGTCGTAAGTTCGACGCTCTTACCACTGAGCCATGCGCCTTCACACCACATACATACACACAAAAAAATCAATGTAACTTTCAGGGCATAAAGTATTAATATCAGATTTAGTTCGGGGCAAACAAACAGTTCCAAGTAGAGATGGCATAGAAAGTTAACGTTGGCTGTTGCTAATAAACACTCAGTTGCTAATAAACAATATGTTGCTAACAGAACCGACTCTGTGTTATTGCTAAATAAACTTATATAATGTTGGGTCATGGTATGGGGAAATATTGAGATGGTGAAGTAGGAGAGTTGTATTTGTATTTCTTGTATTGACGTGTCCGCTGAAGAAGAGTCATTGTCCATCGCTGATAGAGATTACGGTTAAACGTCAGGAAATGGGACCTATTTTAGTTACTGTTGTTATTTTTTTAGCCCCAAAGACATCCCTAATTCAGAAAATTTGTAATAAAAGGTGTTCTAACCATGACCACCACGCTTTTTATTTTCTTTTTTTTATTTTCTTTTTTTTATTTTCTTTTTTTTCTTTTCAGGTATCATGCACCATCTTTTCTCAAGGCGACCAAATTTGCCACCCGTTCTTCCAAGATGAATAAATAAAGAACCACAGACGTGCTGGGCATCAAACTGGCCCTAGTCGTTAAAACATTAGATAGAATGGCTTGGTTTATTTCTTCTGACTCCCCAAGTTCAAATCCCGCTGAAGTTAGCTTTACCTTTTATCTTTTTTTGAGATCAACAATAAAAAAAAAAAACCTACAAAACTACCAAACCTGGGCGCTGGGTTGGTTGAACTGAGTTATAGAGATACCTTGCAAGTACCTTTTGCAGGTCTTTGTTTTCGGATTACAACACCAACAACGACACTAGTACCCAGCTGTATTAATCTTAAGGCAGCTGCCTTTCCCTTACATAAACATTGAAAGCGTGGAGAAGGGATTTCCACGGACAATTACCAGGCTTCCTTAGTAAATCCTGCCCAAACCTGCTCAAGTGTAAATGATCGGCAGATGCTCTCTCTCTCTCTCTCTC
>NC_068981.1:34597860-34604881 GCF_001194135.2 Octopus bimaculoides
TATATATATATATATATATATATATATATATATCGTCAGGTGCTGGGATCGATTCTACTTGCATTCTTTTTTCTGTTTCTTCCCTTCTTCTTTCCCTCTCCTCCCCTCCCCCCCCATTTTCTTTCTCTCACTCATTCAGAACCCGTTACTCTGCACTCTGAAGAAGACGGGAAGTAGCAATTACAGTTTCCCTTACCCCAGCACTCCCCTCAAAAAAATAAGCAAAACAAAAAAAAAAACTGTCCATAGTAATCAAAGAACATGACGGAAATTGATAGACCAAACCAATGTACAAAAAGGCGAGAGTGGACAGACCAACGTGGATAGACCAAAATGCTGTACAAATAAACGGTGGGAGGAAATAGACCGATATGCTGTAGAACATTCCAGAAATGGATAGACCAACGTAGATAGACCAAACTGTTGAACAAATAAATGGTAGGTGTAAATAGACCGATGTGCTGTAGAACATGCTAGGAATGGATAGACCAACGTGGATAGACGAAACTACTGTACAAATAAATGGTGGGAACAGATAGACCGATGTGCTGTACAACATGGTAGGAAATGGATAGACCAACGTGCGGTGCAACAAGGGACGCTTAATAAAAAATAGAAGTTGTGATTTATCGGAAATTTGTCAGGTATTTATTTCTATCTAGTCGCGGGACACTTAGAGGTCCTCTTTATGGTTTGTACGGATTGGTGTCGATTAGTATGGATAAATATTGAGCTTGAAAAATGTAGGGATCAACTGTATTGAGTGAACACAAGGGACGGAGAACAAGAAATTCTTCAAGAGAGAGTAACGTAAGTTCAGAGAAATTAAGAAACACTTGTTAGTTATCATTTTATTTGTTTATCACGTTTATATGGCTAATAAACATTGTGTCACGCAGAATCTCCCTGAGAATATGTTAAGCGTGCACGTGTCTGTAGAAGGGTACACGTTAATTTCACGTGCAGACTGTTCCGTTGATCGGATCAATTGGAGTCCTCGTCGTAACCGACGGAGGGCCAGTTATTTATTTGCTAGCGAGACAGTACTTTAGCTGACTGAAAATTGTCCCTTAATCTTAACCTTTAAAGAGTCGTCGTATCTGATGGAAACTGTTACATGATATTCGAAAGACGAACAGTGCCAGAGTTCTGCCATGACAATTGATACAATGTCAAAAAAGTTAAATTCACCTAATGTTACTGCTCTCTTTTACTCTCTTTTACTTGTTTCAGTCATTTGACTGCGGCCATGCTGGAGTACCGCCTTTAGTCGAGCAAATCGACCACAGGACTTATTATTTGCAAGCCTAGTACTTATTATATCGGTCTCTTTTTGCCGAACCGCTAGTTTACGGGGACGTAAACACACCAGCATCGGTTGTCAAGCGATGGTGGGGGGACAAACACAGACACACAAACACATAATATATATATATATATATATATATATATATATATATATATATATATATATGGGAGAATGTACGAAAAAAACAACAACAGACGAGGACAGGTGGTGTAAACAACAAAAGGATGTATTAGTATGACGCTCGGGAATACGGAAAGTCTTTAACGTTTCGAGCTACGCTCTTCAACAGAAAGAATACGGAGATACATATATACGACGGGCTTCTTTCAGTTTCCGTCTACCAAATCCACTCACAAGGCTTTGATCGGCCCGAGGCTATAGTAGAAGACACTTGCCCAAGGTGCCACGCAGTGGGACTGAATCCGGAACCATGTGGTTGGTAAGCAAGCTACTTACCACACAGCCACTCCTGCTGTTAATATAAATACAGAGAATCAGTAAAACGCCGGGAAAAATTTCTTGTGACGTGTGATACATCTCTGTTCTTAATCTAAATCCTCCCGACCACGGGAAAATAACTTCTGGAGTCATTTCCAAATGAGTACCTCTTTTTTCAGATGTGTAACCCAATTGATTGGCAAAATCGATTGGCAAAATCGTTAGAGACGTTGACAAAACGTTTTATGTGATTTGTTCCAACTTCAAATTTCGTCGAAGTTAGCTTTTCTGTTTTTCTAATTTCTGTCTTCGATTTATTCAGGTAACCATGCCTCATTAATTTGCCGGCCTTGTACCCGAATTAGAAATTATTATAATAGAATCTCTTGATCACCGGAATAAATTCTTTGCTGTATGTGTAAGACTCTTTATATATCTACCAGTAAGGCCATTTCCATAGTGTTCTTTTATCAAATGTGTATGCAATCACTGTTATAGAAGGTTGGCAGAATCATTAAAACGTCGGTTAATATGTCTGGTTGTAACTGATACGGCACTTTACGTTCTAGGTTTAAATTCTGTCGAGATCATTCTTGCCTTTCATCCCTCCAGAATTGATATAATTAAGTACCAGTCAATTATTTGGGTTAATTTTAATCCACTGTCCCTTTTATTCTCCCCAAAGTTTCTGACCTTGTGAGTATATAAGAATTCAATATCATAATTCTTACATATTCTGCTGAGGCCGACTTTATCTTTCGTTCTTTCGGGGTCGATCAAATAAGTACCAATTGAGCACTGGTGGTCGATGTACTCGACTTACTCCCTCCCCGAACTTATTGGCCTGGTGCCAAAGTTTGAAATCAATATTATAATTCTTACAATGATTAATGGAATATTTTATCATTTTGGTTTTGCTTTTTAACAAAACACACGACTAAAAAGCGACAACTCTTTGAAATTAAAGGCGAAACCATTATAAAATAGCCTGGAGTTGTGAAGGCGCGTGGCCCATTGCTTAGAAATATTCTGATTATGATCTTAAGGTCGCAGGTTCAATTCCTAAATTTGGCGGCGCGATGTGTCCTTGAGCAAGGCACTTCATTTTGTGCTGTTGTAGTCTACTCAGCTGTAGCAAGTACTGGTGCTGGTGTAATCATTTCTTCCTTCAGCTAGGTGTCACGACCTCACACACTGGGTGTCACGCTGGGTCGAGGGAGCCCGAGAGAGTGTCTATGCACGCGACTACAAAGGCATCAAAATCAATTAGAGAAAGTATCATGCTTGTTGTCAAGTCATATTCACTTGCAAGTGACGACTGGTTGTACCGAACAGTAGAGTTGTTATTGTTACTGTTGATTAACCCCAGATTGAACCTGATCTATTATTAAAGATGTTCTGATATTGCTTTCTTAATCTCTTTATTTCCTCATAAACATAAATTATCTTTGACAACATCGGACCGTGCATTCTTCATTTTTGAGGTCGTTGGGAATGATTCAAGGAAATTTGACTGTTATCTCTAGCAAGTCGCGTGACGACGAAAAGGCACCTTCGTTGACTCCTGTACAATTATTGTGTAGGTAAAACAAACTTACGGCTAAACAGACTCTTACATGTCCTGCAGTATTTGATTAAAATCTTTAGTTAAAACAGAAATGCAGATGGTGTTAGGATTAAAATGACTATTTTATTAAAACTCAGTTGTATTTATTGAAATGTAGACAAATTCATTGTTAAAGTCAATAGCACAGGTGTGTGAAACGACCTCTGTTGATTCATTGTTTGATACAGGTGTTACAAAGACAATAGTAAACATTAGTGGCACAGATATTAAACACACATAATTTGTGGTGAGTATATATATACTAAGGAGAGTGTGTAAAGGTATTGCTAAGGATTAATAAAGAGTTTATGATCAGGCATTCAAGAATACAATGTGTTACACTACAAAATCTTTACGTATAACTATTTCATAGAAATTCGTTTCATCCAAAATGATCCTTAAGGTAGGTTTAAAAGAAAATTCTTGAATCACGAAAGGATTTCCATTGACTATTAAGTACTGTATGGACATCACCTAAAAACTATAGTGTATTTTGAACAAGTCAGTTTGCTGATGGTAAAGTTATCAGCCTTATGGTTAAAGGTATTAGGTTCATGATCGTTAGGTTGATGGTTCGATTCTCGGACCGGTCAGTCCGAACACTTCATTTCATGTTGTTCCGCTACACTTAGCAGAAAACAAGTTCCAGTAGCAACCGGCGCTTTAATGATTCTACCAACCTTTTATAATAGTAATTCTTGCACACATTCAGTAAAAGAACACTTTGGAAATGGCCTCACTGATAGATATATTCTGGTATCTTAATTCAAAAGAGAAACAAACTTACAAGTATACCAAAAAATTTATTTCGGCAATCAAGAGATTCTATTACCATAACAATTTCTAATTCAGACACGAGGCCGGCAAATTAATGAGGCATGGTTACTTGATTAAATCGAAAACAGTTTTGAAACAGTAACCATTTCATTTCAAAGCGGCTCAGAAGCGGCTGGTTGGGGCATTGATCAGACAGTTCAGTCTTCCAATCAAGTCACTGATTCAGTTTCCATCGTCACAATTACAGACAGAATCACGGAGTTCCATCATGATCCTGAAAACGCTACTCTCTCTACGGTCAACTACGGTCAACACAACGCTGCAACCAAGACGTTGGATCGATCGAATCGGGAAGCACGTGGTTCCATTTCAAGTTGACCCACGGAGGTAGACTCACAGTGAATATACTAAATGCGGATTTTTCAGGAAGTCAGAGCTGTGTAAATTTGAATTGTTAATGTTTTGGATTGATCATTCCTTACTTACTATTTCACTAGAAGTCAAACATTATATATAAAAAAAAAAGAATGAGTTAACCCAAACAAAGGCAAAGTTGACATCGGTGGAATTTGAAGTATGGCGATAGACTGGCATCCTTTGCAGTGGGGAAGTCTTGTATTCTCAGCGTAACCTCCTTGAGAACCCGGATAGTCTCCGGCCTCATGAGGCTGTAGATTCGAGGCAGGCAAAGAAAGAATATGATGCTAATTAGTTCCTTCATTTCATAAGATATACTACAGTTCAGAGGTTTCCAAAAGATTTTTGTTGTTGTTGTTTGCGGCACACTTTAAAGCAAATAAAAAAAAATGATCACCCTTTCTTCATTTTGGTTTATCTTTTATATTTCACTGGTTTCAATCACCAAACTATGGCCATGCTGGTGCACAGTCTTGAAGAATTCTAGTCGAACGAATTGACTTCAATTTTTTTTTTCAGCTTGGTACTTATTCTATCAATTTCTTTTGCTGAACCGCTAAGTGACGGGGGCGTAAACACACCAACACCAGTTGTGATGATCAGGACAACATACACCCTAACAATTTTATCCAACGTTGGAATATTCTAGACTAATTATCAGTTCATTTTAGGCTTCTCGCTTTTAATGTAATAAATATTGATTTCAAATTTTGGTACAAGGCCAGAAATTTCGTGGGTGGGGGTGGGGGTAAGTCGATTACATTGACCCCAGTGTTCAGCTGGTACTTATTTTATCGACCTTGAAAGGATAAAAAGCGAAGTCGACTTCGGCGGAATTTGAACACAGAATGTAAAGACGGACGATATGCTGCTAAGCATTTTGACCGGCGTGCTTACGATTCTGCCAGCTCACCGCCTTCTTAATGTAATAAATATTGGCTTCGGATTTTGGCACAAGGCCAAAAATTTTGAATTCGGGGCTAAGTCGATTACATCAACTCCAGTGCTTCTCTAATACCTATTTTATCGACCCGGAAAGGATGAAAAGGAAAGTTGACTTCGGCGGAATTTGAACTCAGAACGCCGAGAACGGACAAAATGCCACGAAGCATTTTATCCGGTGTGCTAACTGTTCTGCCATCACGCCGTCTTTGTTTAAAGTAATGGATATTAGCAAAGCGTTTTAAGGCTGACGTAAAATCCGCAGCCAGTGTCAATGTTTGTGAATCGATGTCAATTACAGATTGAATGCATTTCATGTTACTTATACTGCTTAATACTCATGAAATAAAATGAAATCACCAAAGGTTTTATATCTATCTTTACTAAATCATTTATGGAATCACTAAACAAAGGTTTGTAGTGCTTACGTCAGCATTAGAACATTTGCTATATATTATATTGAAGCTGCAAGCCTAAAATGAGGATACGAATATTTTCTTAAGAAGTGAATGAATGTGATAACTCTGAAACAACCCCGAAGTGAGATACGAGGTTCGTATGTGCTCTCAGAGAGCTGCAGCGAAGGCTTGGTTTCAGTTCCTGGAAGAAATCATTTCACTTCATTTAAACTACTAACATCCTTGGGGGAAGAATGAATATCTCGATCTTACCATCGTTTCTTTTATAAAAGTTTGATGTCTACTTAAAAGAAATCCATATCGTGAAGACAGGAGATAGTTTTGCACATGTGCGTTTGTGTGAATGTGTACCTGTATAAGTGTGCATATGAATGCGAATATATGTGTACGTGTATATTGGTGTGCGATGCGTTACGCTTGAGGGTAGAAAGAGTACATTTATTTGCACAATACTAAAAATAATACGTTAAGTTATTATGTTGACAAAGTGAAAACAAAAAAATAGATCAATAACTTTTGAATTTGACAAGTTGGTGTCTACTGACTGATAAATGGAATTAGGTGTCATTACAAAGTAGGCTTTAGGGCAAAAATAGTTCTGTGGAGCAGAAATAATATTTAATTCTTCAAATAGGGTTCAAAAGGCAACAGAAAGAGGAATTGTTTGGAGAAGTCAAACAGAAAAGTATAGAAATAGAAAGTGAGAAAGATTGGTAGAGGGAAAGGAAGAAAATATAGTTTGATTATCTTGAAGTATGCTGTAAGTCTTAAAACTTGAACGACTTTAAATGCTTTCGTTTTGGAAACCTACTAACCCTTTTAACTTCGAAGTTGAATACTACTCACGTAGGACCTTGATCGTGACCCCAATCATTAAGAAGTAAAAGGAAGTCTGTCAATCTTATTATATTATTCCAGCGTTTAATCTCCAACACTCTACAAATAACGGTTAACTATTGCGAGGAAGGCGACGAGCTGGCAGAATCGTAAGCACGCTGCACGAATTGCTTCGCGGCATTTCGCCCGTCGCTGCGTTCTGAGTTCAAGTTCTGCCGAGGTCGACTTTGCTTTTCATCCTTTCGGGGTCGATAAATTAAGTACCAGTGAAACACT
>NC_068981.1:34604891-34605716 GCF_001194135.2 Octopus bimaculoides
TTTTCATCCTTTCGGGGTCGATAAATTAAGTACCAGTGAAACACTGGGGTTGATGTAATCGACTGGTCCCCTCCCCCAAACTTTCGGGCCTTATGCCTAGAGTAGAATACATTACAGATATGCATATCTAAGGCGGTGAGCTGGCCGAATCGTTAGAACGTCGAACGAAATGCTTTGCGGTATTTCGTCTGTCGCTATGTTCTGAGTTCAAATTCCGCCGGGGTTGACTTTGCCTTTCATCCTTTCGGGGCCGATAAAATAAGTACCAGTTACGCACTGGCGTCGATCTAATCGACTAGCCCCCGCCCCCAAATTTCAGGCCTTGTGCCTATAGTAGAAAAAATTACTAATATGTATATCTACCCGGCTCTGTGTACATGGGATTGTGATTGTGGGGCGGTCGTATGCGAATGAAGGGTGTTATGATAATTGTTTTTAATCTAGGCACAAGATCAACAATTTTCAGAGAAAGGGTCAGTCGGTTACATCAACTCCAGTTCTGGATTGCTACTTTAGTTTACCGATTCCGAAAGGATGGAAAGAAACGGCGCGATCGGCCGGATTTGAACTCAGCACATAAAGAGGCTGAACAAATACGGTTAAATACTGCAAAATGGGCGCAAGTGGCAACTAAGAGTCGGGTAGAGACCTATAGAGACTCTCAGAACTTACAAGGTTTTGGTGCCCCCCATATATATGTAATTCAAAATATAAACAATAATAAACCATAAAATAAATTTTTACTTTTCAAGATGAAACAAAACTAATAGTAAAATGGGAAATAAGTAGCTTGCTTACGAATCACATGGCTCCGGGTTCAGTCCC
>NC_068981.1:34605726-34607903 GCF_001194135.2 Octopus bimaculoides
TATGTGTATGTTTGTGTGTCTGTGTTTGTCCCCCCAACATCGCTTGACAACCGATGCTGATGTGTTTACGTCTCTGTAACTTAGCGGTTCGGCAAAAGACACCGATAGAATAAGTACTAAGCTTACAAAGAATAAGTCCTGGGGTCGATTTGCTCGACTAAAGGCGGTGCTCCAGCATGGCCACAGTCAAATGACTGAAACCAGTAAAAGAGCAAGGAGTATACTTCCAATTTATATATATTTGAAAAGTTTTGAACTTGCAGAGTCTTTGATCAGATCCTCGCTATGACACCATGCGGTCTTCGAAAATATATTTCCGATCATACTTTCAATATTCTTTTCTACTCTAGGCACAAGGCCCGAAATTTTGGGGGTGAGGGCCAGTCGATTAGATCGATTCCAGCACGCAACTGGTACTTAATTTATCGACCCCGAAAGGATGAAAAGCAAAGCCGACCTCGGCGGAATGATCATACTTTCAATATTATTTTTGCAAGTTTAAAGTTATTTCTTTTGTGCCGTAAACCATTTACCATTTCTGTGGTCCTCCCATCTTACTACCTTCTTTTGATGTCTTAAGCACGTGCTTATTTTGCCTAATGGTGAAACCTGCACTGCTGCAACTACGTGGTTTCGGGTTCCAGCCCACTGCGTGGAACCTTCGGCAGGTGTTTTCTACTAAAATACTTCAAGACGATCAAAGTTGTAAAATTTGGTTAACAAGAACTACTGTGGCAGCTCATTTGAGAGACTAGCACATTTCTTGAAAGATAAGCTTAATCCATCCCTTGGTGTAACACCACCACCCGGTCCATGGGTGTCTTTAGCAGAGACTCCGGTCTGAGGATATTTTCCCCCCTTCCTCCCACCAGTCTAAAAACGGTCATGGGCATTGTTCCTTCTCTAAACAAGCGATATTTTTTTTTTATACATTTATTTATTTATTTATTTATCTAATTATTTGGAAATTATGATGTTTGATGATGGTAAAATAGGACAAGGGAGACGGATGACAATAGTAGTGTTCTAGATGATGATTGGGAGGGAGGGGCAATGGTGGTAGTTGTGGAGGGGCAATGGTGGTAGTGGTGATGCTGATGCTGATGATGATGATGATGATGATGATAGGGAGGGAGGGGCAATTGTGGTAGTGGCAATGCTGATGATAATGACGACGACGACGACGACGATGATGTTGATGATGATGATGATAATGATGATGATGTTGACGACGATATCGGCGACGTCTCGCTGGTGATTGTGCAGGGTGCGTGAAGGGGTGAGGAGTGGGAGGGACAAAAAAAAGATAAAAAAAGAAAAAAAGAAAAAGGTTCCTGTCGACAGTCGTGGAGATCGGGAAGTAGAGGAGGTAGATGTTGGTGTGTGTGTGTGAAGTGTCGAGGAGAGAAGGAGGGAGAAGAAGGGAATGAGAGAAGGAGAGACAGGAGTAGAAGGGGGTGATGTCCCGAGAGTAAGAGAGAGAGAGAGAGAGAAATAACATAAAGTTAACCTCCCACTATTGCTCCCTCCCTCTCTCTCTTTCTCTCTCTCATTCTTTCCCTCTCTCTCTCTCTCATTCTCTGATTCTTTCTCTTCACAATTCCCCACCCGTCTGCTTTTCTTCGTCCTTCCTCACCCTAACCCCTTCTATGCACAAAAACACATCCAATACATGTTCCGCACCAACCCCTAACACAATCTTTCCGTCCCTATACGCATACTTTTGGCCGCATTCGTATACATGAATAGATGCACACACACACACACACATATATAAAAATGCGCGCATGTATGTATGCATGCATGGTGTATATTTATATCGTCTCTGAAAGTATAATACGCGTGTGTGTGTTTGTTTGTGTATGTGCGAATGATATATTCATTGTCATCACTACCACCACTAATCGCCACCGTCATTGCTCCCCCTCCCTCCTAATCATCATCATCATCATCATCATCATCATCATCATCATCATCAACACTACCACCACCATCACCACCACTATCGCCACTACCATCACTGCATATGGTGCTCTAGCATGACCGCAGCAGCATGGCTGAAACAGATAAAAAGATAAAAGAATATGAGGCTGCGATCATACTGGAGCACCGCCAGTGTTTTATATATATATATATAAATATATGTACTTATATATATACATTCATACATATACACA
>NC_068981.1:34608699-34609591 GCF_001194135.2 Octopus bimaculoides
ACACACACACACACACATATATATAGCCGTATTTTACAATGTTGTAAATAATAATAATGGTATTTTTATATAAGCTTAAAGCTTATGCCGTTCACCATGCAATGACTAAACGAAAATAGTCTATTAACGGAGCATATAAGCCCTCGACAGAAAAAAGAATGCTTTCCTATCTGCGTGGGACGCGAACCCACATCCCTTTGTTCACATGAATAAGTGTGGTACCTTCACACATATAGGAAAGCCTTCTTTTTTCTGTCGAGTGCTTATATACTCTGTTATTAGACTATTTTCCTTAGTCATTGCACGGTGAACGCCATAAACATTAATGTTATATAAAAATACCATTATCATTATTATTTACAAGATTATAAAATACTGCGTCGTATAGCAAAACCATTTCCACCGAAAGTATATATATGTATATCATCTCTCTCTCTCTATCTCTTGTTGCTCGTCCTTCGCCTCTCACCGTTACTGCTACTATCTCTCTCTCTCTCTCTACCTCTCGTTGCTCACTTTTATTCTACTTCCTCCCCTTCTTTTCCCTCTGCTACTCTTTCTCCTTACACAGCCCTGGTCACGTGTGTCCGGCTACTATTTCTTTTCGTTCTTGGACTCCCCAAGCTCGCACGGACTTCTTTGCCCCTCCTGTTCGTGCTTCACAGCGTTCAATATATACACACTTCACGTCTGGCTGTACAGCCTTTTTGCTTGTTTGTTTATTCACCGTTTCGTTTTTCTGTCTTGTTTTCCATCCGCCACTACCCTCCACGAAAAAAAATTAATTTGTGTTCGTGGGAAGAACCATTTCAACGATGCGTACTGCCTTAACTCTTCGAAACGCCGGTGTTTTAATGGTGGCAGCTGATGAAGGAGATGTTTCTATGTAGCT
>NC_068981.1:34610684-34611693 GCF_001194135.2 Octopus bimaculoides
TATATATATATATATATATCAGGCGTAGCTGTGTGGTATGTAGCTTGCTTCACAACTACATAGTTCTGGGTTCACTCCCACTGCATGGCACCTTGGGCAAGTGTCTTCTGCTAAAGCCTCGGGCCGACCAAAGCCTTGTGAGTGGATTTGGTAGGCGGAAACTGAAAGAAGCCCATCGTATATGTATGTATATATTTATATGTATGTGTCTTTGTGTCTGTGTTTGTCTCTCCATCATCGCTTGACAACCAATATTGGTGTATTTACGTCCCCGTAACTTAGCGGTTGGGCAAAAGAGAGTGATAGAATACGTACTAGGCTTACAAAGAATAAGCTCTGGGGTCGATTTGCTCAACTAAAACCCTCTAAGGCGATGCTCCAGCATGACGGCAGTCAAATGACTGAAACTAGTAAAAGATTAAACGAATGTGTGTGTGTGTGTGTGTGTGTGTGTGTGTGTGTGTGTGCGCGTGTAAAAACTTACTGCTGACAAAGGCTGCGTGGCGTTCAATTAGAAATAATTAAAAGTACACATTAAGTACAGGACATCACCAGCGAATGAAAAATACGTAAACATAAGAGATGAGTTGAAAGCACGAAACAGGTTCTAATAAACAGTCGACAACTGAGGAGGAGTTAGACTTCCTTTCGCATTTTGTCCTGTACTTGTCTTTTGTGTGTTTACGTATTTTTCACTCGCTGGTGATGTCCTGTACTTAATGTGTATTTTTAATTGTATATATATATGTCCCTTCCTCCTTGTTCCACTTCCTCCCTCCACCATCCTCTCTATCTATTTATCTATCTGTCTTCCTTTATTTTTCTATCTATCCCTCTGTCCTGGCCTCTACTTCACTGCTATACCCTTCTGTCCCTTCCTCCTTGTTCTACTTCCTCCCTCCACCATCCTCTCTGCTCTCGTGTGACCTGTGGTCAACTTTCTTTTCACTCCAGCCGCTGTGAAAGCAAGACGAACTACTAGCGTTCTACCTCAGATTTGCGTTTGGCC
>NC_068981.1:34612799-34617337 GCF_001194135.2 Octopus bimaculoides
ATATATGTATGTGTGTGTATATGTTTGTGCGTCTGTGTTTGTCCTCCCCAACTTCGCTTGACAACCGATGCTGGTGTGTTTATGTCCCCGTAACTTAGCGGTTCGGCAAAAAGAGACCGATAGAATAAGTCCTGGGGTCGATTTGCTCGACTAAAGGCGGTGCCCCAGCATGACCGCAGTCAAATGACTGAAACAAGTAAAAGAGTAAAAGAGTAAAAGAGATACATACATACATATATATAATCATTGTCAGTAATTTCCAAGATCCACAGAGACTTCGAAGTCACTGTTAAAATTTATTAACTTTCAAACTCTTTATTAACTTTTATTAACTTTTATTAACTTTTAAACTCTACTCATATTCACTTAACGCTTATTTTTTTTCATGCATATAAAAACACCTATTCTTGATTATTGGTTATATGAGCGTGTACTCACATGTATGAGAAATATCGAAACAGAGAACAATAAACAAATATAAGAAATGTTTGTTTTGCTAAAATTCATATTGGTACGATGTTAAAATAACTCTTTCTTTTTCTTTACACATCATAATGCTTCTGTTTCATCTTACAAAACAATTTAATTAAAATCCATATTACATCTAATGCGGATGAAAGTAAGAAGAAATCTTCAAAGATTCACAGTTAGCTGACTATTATTAACATCTCAGAGAAGAATGGTTTGAAAATGAGAAATAGTCGTTAGCATGTCGAGAATGATAACTTTTACTATGAAGCCGAAGACTGCGTTGGTAATTACTTCTACGTTTTCACCTAAATAGCGGATTAACAACAATATAATGCTGGTGCGACAGACTGGCGGGAATCTCTAGACTTCATTTCATTTAGAACACTTTCATCTCTGCCTCGACAATCAGTGATAGATTTTTCTGTGAATATGAACACATGCACACACACACACACACACACACACACACACACACACACACACACACACACACACACACACACACACACACACATATATATATATATATATATATATATATTACTGGCTTTTAAGCATAGAGTTTCGAATGTAACAATTCATTTTGTAAAGAATTATACATTAAGCTTGACGCTCCTAAGTAACTCCTACAGTATCTTTCAGTTTCAAAAATAATTCCAATACATTTTACTCTACATCGATAACAGTTCTAGCGCGGATGAAAGTAAGAAGACATTTTTAAAGATTCACTTTTATTTCCCCCGTTTGTATAGCTATAAACACACACACATATACACACATATTAACAAAAATTTGTTCTAAATTAAGAATTATTAATTATATAATACGATCTTTAAAAACAGATTCTTTTTCAATTTAGGCACAAGGCCCGGAATTTTGGGGGAGGGGGCCAGTTGATTAGATCGATTCCAGTACTCAACTGGTACTTAATTTATCGACCCCGAAAGATGAAAGGCAAAATCGACCTCGGCGGAATTTGAACTCTGAACGTAAAGATGAACGAAGTACCGCTAAGTATTTCGCCTGGCGTGCTAACGTTTCTGCCAGCTCCCCACCTTTAAAAGCAGATTAACGCAAAACTGATGTTTCTACGTAACTACTTTGCTGTCTTCAGCATTTCAAACGTCTCCAGTAATTCAAATACACTAGGTATAAGGTAATTCATACAGCAGTAATTCCGTATTCATAGAGGTTGTCATTTATTCTGGTTTAGTTTCGAGTTGAAAATCGTTACAACGTATTTTTCATATACTTTTTGTAATTGATAATCTTTTATTTTGCAAAAGGGAAATATTTTGAACGTTCCATTCGTACAAGTGTCTAGATCTTCACTATATGGAACATATTCTAACTTGGTCTCTTAATTTCGTTCCCGTTTGATCGACATTGTTTTCCTTGCATTGTAGGTAGTAAACATGATTTTTTTTTTTGTTTTGCGACTCATGTTTGTGCATTAACCTTAAATTCTTTTCCTGTCTTGAACTCTTTGATTTTAACCAGTTCAATTAAATTTTACTTGCTATAAAAAGGGTTTTCGTATTTTGTTGCTCGCTGCATTCCTTTCCCGACACAAATTTCGCCATTGTTATGAGTCTTTTAATAATAGGTGGTTGCCTTCGACTGTAAATATTTTGTAATTATTTAAGGATTTCTCTTTGATTTGATGACTTGAAATTGGAAAGCATCATTTGGCCGAACGTACAATGAGAGTTTCTCCGTGAATCAGGGATTGCGGTTTATTTTGTTTTGGCTATGGTATTATTTATTAAATTTTCGCGTATTTTAATCTTTAGGGAAATATTTCTAGTTCTGCCAATTGTCTCTCTCGTGTACTTGACTCTTTAATTTTTATGTCTTGCCATATTAAAAGCGACATTGTTTTAGTACTGGATGAATAGCAAGATCTAAAGTCTAACTATTAGTACGTGTCCATGTTTTTGCAGTAGAAATCAGCTGTAATAGTCTCATTTCCCTTAATTATAAAAGTATCCAGAAAAGGAAGTTCCTTTTCAATTATTTTTATTATAAATCGGATCGATTCATGAATGCTATTAAGTGATATGTGGAATTCTGTGTGGTTTGCCTTATTTCTGTTCCAAAATAGGAAACACACATTCAGAAATCGTTTTCAAATTTCTTTTAAACGTTATTGGAAATACTGATTAAAGATTGATCCCGGCTCCGATATAGATATTTTCATCTAAGAAGCTCAGTACTAGTGTTGCAAAAGTGGGTGTCAGATACATACCATATGCATCTACATACACACATATGCCCACTAAGTAATGTGTTAGTAGTTATACATACAGGCAGAAGATACTTTTGTGTGTTCAGAACCACATGGACACACATTATGTAGGTATGTATGCATGCATGCATGTATGTATGCATGCATGCATGAATGCATTTGTTTATTTATATATTTATTACACGCAACATAACATAAGACAGAAAAGTAAAGATTTAGTCACAATTAAGAGAAATTATAAAGACTTTATATAATGAGAAAATGTGGAATAAAACATATATTTACACGAGAAGATTATCTCAGAGAACCTATTCAGTAATGTGGTATTATAATGGTGTAGAATAGCGAGCGATTCCCCGTAACATAAATTACAAACGAAATAGCATTTTATGGGATAGCCTCGTAAACTATGGACCAGAGCAAGGTATAAGGCATGTCCTAGGACTTGAAATGTTTGTAGTTAGAGAGCTAGAGAATTTAGAGGCTCTATTTGAGAATGAGCTGAGGTGAGCCATATAGTTACGCTTGAAATCAATGGTGCCTCTTATATAGACCCCCTGCCTGGTGGGAACGTGGGGTTATGACCCAACATTTACACACCACGTAAGAGCGTAAACAAAATCAATCTAACGGACATAATTGACAATTACAGGATACCGCTATTGGTGGGTTTATTCATAATCTCCACTCTATCCTGATTCATAAGATCATTTATCCCCGAAGTAGGATCGGAGGTGTTATCATTTCAAGTTTTAAGCTTAGAATGAGTATTACCGTAGTCACAAGTGTTACGGTTATAAGAACCAGGTGCAATGGTGTTAACGCTGCGAGTGTTAAAATGGGTAGGATTCTCTAAACTTATAGTATTAAAATTGACTGAGTCAGAGTGAGAGCCAAATGAATAGTTCATAAGGTCCGCAATAAGGTAGCCGAGTTTACGCCCATTGGAAGAAGCAATTATAGATCCTAAGTTTTGTGTTACAAAGTATGATATTTTAATGGATTTGTTGAAGATGGAAATATTTATGGTAGAGTGGGAAATTAGGGCGTAGGGTTTCGAGAAATAGGTTGGGTAAAGTTTTAACCTGGAGAAAATGGGTGTGCAAACCGTAAGATATCCAACTTTTCACCCCTCAAGATTTATATATATATATATATACACACACGTATGTATGTATGTATGTATAAGTACAAACACACATAAATTCATTCATACGCGCGCGTAGATAACCCAGATACACTAAACATTAAATGACGTATAACTCACTCACATGCATACACATACTACGGCCGTACATGCACATCCATACGGATAGATACATAGATATGTACACAAAATGGGACATACAGTTATACACATGCACATATCTACTCACATACACACAGACACACACATACCTGATGACACAGAAACATACATACACCTATGTACAAACAAACGCACACACACATACTGCGCACATTGGTTAACACGGAAGCAAACACACACATATGCATAGACAGACACAGACGTACGTTAGGTGACACAGAAACGAACATACACATACATACACACACATGTAGATTGACACGAGTATGTACATGTAGAGAGACAGAGAGGCACACACACATCGAGAAGTACATAGATCAGTGTTCCATATCTGCTGACATCCGACCTCTGTAACATGTCAAATAAGACAGCGGCAGAATGGAGGCACAGATGTTTAAATAGAATGTAGAGTTGGAGGGGTTGGACGGTTGTAAGTGGTAATGGTGGTGGTGGTGGTGTGGTGGTGGTGTGGTGGTGGTGGTGACGGCGGTGGTGGCGGTGGTGGTGGTG
>NC_068981.1:34617347-34617982 GCF_001194135.2 Octopus bimaculoides
GCGGCGATAGTGGTGGTAGTGGTGTGGTGGTAGTGTTGATAGCAATGGTTGTGGTGAAGATAGTAGAAGCGGTGGTGGTGATGGTGGTGGTAGTGGTGGTAGTAGTAGTAGTGTTGCTAATGATGATGGTATTGGCAGTGCTGGGAAATGATGTTCCGTAGTTGTTTGGTACATGGTGAGGGTAATGGTGTTGATGGGGGGGGGGGTTAGTAATAGTAGTATTGGTGTGAAAGATAGCGGTATTGGTGGTATTTTTTTTTATAGTAGAAGCGGTAGTATAGTGTTAGTAGTCATAAAAGACGTAGGACTTGTGATATTAGTATTCGTAATTGCAGATCTAGCGATGTTGGACTGAAGCGATATGGTGATAGTGATGATGGTGATGGTGGAAAGAGTAGTAGTAGTAGTAGTAGTAGTAGTAGTAGTAGAAGCAGCAGCGGCAGCAGCAGTAGCAGCAGTAGTAGTTGTAGTAGTAGTAGTAGTAGTAGTAGTAGTAGTAGTAGTAGTAGTAGTAGTAGCGCAATGGCGGTGGCAATTTTAGATTACGGTGCAGATGGAGACCCATGAAGTAATACGGATATAAATTGCTGATCTCTCTCTCTCCCTCTCTCTCTCCCTCTCCCTCTCTCTCTCCC
>NC_068981.1:34619582-34622526 GCF_001194135.2 Octopus bimaculoides
TGTGTGTGTGTGTGTGTGTGTGTGTGTGTGTGTGTGTGTGTGTGTGTGTGTATTTGCCTCCCACCCACTTCAGTGCTTAGTGGTTCGGCAACAGACACCAATGGAATAGATACCAGACTTTTAAAAAGTAAGTACAGGAGTCAATTTCTTGGACCGAAACCCTTCAAGGCGATACCCCAGCAAAGCCGCAGATCATTGACTGAAACAAGTTTAAGATAAAAGATTATCGTTAAAATGATATTGGGATTATGACACTAAGGTAAGTGAAGGATGACTGAATAGTTAAAAAAAGTTCGCTTCGCAGTCTCCAAAGTATTCAACCATGGTGTTCGATCCCCACTGTGTGGAATCTTTGACTCATACCGTGTGAGTGAAACAGAATAGTTGGAAACTGCATAGAATCCTGTCGGGTGGATTACACTTGTAATTCCAATAAGTACTGCCTTGGTATACACAAGGGCTATGCTAAAGGTTCACGTACAAGGTTTATTCTAGAAGTTTTGAGGCGTTTTAGGAGAAGCAGTTATAATTGTCCAAAATTATAGTGTATCACTACTATACATCTAATAAGCTGACCTGCCAACTTCTTATTCCAGGCTGAAGGAGACGATTGTAACACACTGGATACACACTACTAAACTCAGCTTGTCACGACCTACTGCAAACAATTTGTCACTGTTCCATCCTGGTAACCAACAACTTGGCAGATATAAGCATCAAAAATGTCCTTCACCCTCGCTACAGTCCAGACCTTAGTCTCTGTAGCTTTTGGTCGTTCACCAAGCTGATGGAGAAACTCAGGAATAATCGTTTTGAAGACTGAAAAGATGATGAGGGCTGTGACAAGGGTCCCGGACACCTTCACTTTGAAAGACTTCCATGGGGCCTCCCCGAAGGGGCAGGAGTGCTACAAGAACATTAAAGTCAAAGGATCCTTCTTTGAAGGAGATTAAGGTTTTGTACTCATTTGAAATGAATAAATATCTCTCCTTAACAAGTCTCAGTGCTTCTGGAATACACATCGTATCTATGGAGTGCTCAGCTACTTACAGATTAATTCGAGGGCAGGTAATTCATTTGATAGAACAACTAAATCTTCAGCATCGTACGACGGAGATCCATCATTATGTCTTTAAGTTATATATGAATTCAACAACCAAAAGATTGCTATTTGGACCAAGTTGAGTCTTATTCAGATTCATTACAGTCAACACTATATCTAGTAGATCTATTATATGTATTCCATTTATATCTAGAATGTTTTATAGGAAAATTAATCGATTTTATTAATTGTTTTATCGACCTCGAAGGGATGAAAGGCAAACTTCATTTCGTAAAGGGCCGTAACTAAATACCGTGATCACTTTGTTCGATGCTCGAACGATTCTGCTAATTTGCTATCTCGAGGAGACAATTAAACTTTAAATAATTAACCTAATCCAATAAAATATTTCTGGTCTTGCTCTATAATAGATAAATTAAACGCAGACATGAGTGTGTAGTTAGAAAGCTCGCTTTGCAGCCTCGTGGTTTCGGGTTCAGTTCCACTGCGTGATACCTCTAGTCAACTACCTTCAGCTGTAGTCTCGGGCTAACCAATGCCTTCAGAGTGAATTTGGTAGAGAGAAAAGGCATGGAACACGTTGTGTGTGTGTGTGTGTGTGTGTGTGTGTGTGTGTGTGTGTGTGTGTGTGTGTGTGTGTGTGTGTGTGTGTGTGTGTGTGTGTGTGTGTGTGTGTGTGTGTGCATGCGTGTGTACGCGTGTGCGTTAGTGGGGGGTGGGAGTTGCCCTCCACGTGTTGTTTGACCGCAACCTATCGTTTGGGCAAAAGAGGCCGATAAATTAAGTACCAAACTAAAAAATAAAAACTAGTAAGGTGTGGCTGTGTAGTAAGAAGCTTGCTTCTCAACCACATGATTCCGGGTTCAGTCTTACTGTGTGGCACCTTGGGCAAGTATCTTCTACTATAGTTTCTGGCCGATCAAAGTCTTGTGAGAAGATTTAGTAGATGGAAATTAAAAGAAACCCGTCGTATGAATGTGTGTGTGTTTGTACCCCTACCATCGCTTGACAACTGATGCTGGTGTGTTTGTTTCCCCATAATTTTGCGGTTCGGCAAAGGATAACGATAGAATAAGTACTAGGCTAACAAAGAATAAATCTTGAGGTCGATTTCTTCCAGCATGGCCGCAGTCAAATGACTGAAACAAGTAAAAGAATAATAGAAACAATTTGTTCGACTATTAGCCTCCTAGGCTATGCCCCAGTGTGGCCACAGTCGAATGGCTGAAATGAATAAAAGATTAAGGGAAATCAAAATATGTCATTATTAAAGTGTATAGAGAAAGACTAATTCATGCAAAGAATCCAGGATTTCGCGTAGGCTGAAGTTTTTATATTCTCTTCATTTCTTCAGTTCAATTTTCTTGTATCCTTGATTTTTAACGTGTGTTTTCAATTGTGAATGTAGAGCAAAGGTAGGGAAACTGCAATAGTAAGGCCTTCTGAAATGCTATTTGCAGCTCACTGTAGATTTTCAAGTGTCATATGCAATTTTGTGAATGAAGTACAACGTTTGAGGGGGAAATTGTTATATTGGAATATATTCTACAGGGTGTCCACACGGTCTGGGTACATGGAGTAAATAAAATCATAACATAAACAATTAAATATAAGAAATAATAATTTCTTAAAGTATGTGTTGATCCCCATGTACCCAGACTTTGTGGACACCCTGTATTTACGTAAAGACTTGTAAAGTTTTTTTCAGCGGAGTGCATATTGTGATAACACTTATTCCTTCATTTATCTACCTTTGTAAATTAACCGTCAGGGGGCTCATTCCGAAACTCCGAATTATTACATTATTTTCATGTTTTTATGAATAAAGATATCTGATAAAATAATTTTTTACATTTTTTATTTAAGTTTTATTTATTCATT
>NC_068981.1:34622536-34633074 GCF_001194135.2 Octopus bimaculoides
CGGAATTCAGACTTTTCTGCAAGTTGTTGATATTGATGCTGAATCATTTGAGGAATGTACTCAACCAATCCGATTCTAACTTTCCAGACTGTTAACTTCATGTTTAGTATAAGAAAAAAGTTAAGTTTGTGTTTACGCCTACACTATTATTCGATCAGTTTGATCTTCACTCACATGGACATGTATGTGTGCGTGTCAGTGTGTGTGTGTGTCAATGTGTGTGTGTGTGTGTGTGTGTGTGTGTTTGTGTGTGTTTCGCCAGCAGAAAAAGCGATGACGTTCTCTTGTTGCCTTTGCCACTGTCAGAAATACGGAGAACCAACCTGTGATTAGTTTGTGGGAAGCCTATAATCATCGGCGCTATTGTTCTCAAATTCCTTTACAAATAAATAAATAAAGTGTCATGGTCACTTCCTTTTCATAACAAGTACGGCTATCATCGGTGTTTGCTTTTATCCTGGTTATATTAGTAGATTAGTAAGCGTCGAGAGTCAAATCCCGCCGTGGTCTATAAAACAAATACAAAGAGTTACTGGGTTCATCAAGCCGACAGAGCATTTTTATAAATACTACTATATTTCATGTTTTGTTATATTACTTGTTTCAGTTAATTCGACTGCGGTCATGTTGGGACATCGCCTTGAAGCGTTTAGTCCAGGGTTCGGGGAACTTTTTTAACCAATTACCCCCAAATATATTTATTTATTCCGTCGTTACCCCCCTTGATGTGAAAGGAAGATAATCATAGATTCTTTCAATTCAAAAGGTTTATTGAATCTATTTACATGAAGAAAACAATTATAAATATTAAAAGTATAAAAGAAATGCGATAAAATAAATTAATATCCTCATTATGAAACAACAGGATTTTTCTAGAAACTTTTTCACTTCAGGTTTTGGCGGAATGATGTTCACAACGCCTTACCAACCAAATTGTTTGTAGTTCAAAATGGCGTAACGTCTCCTAAACACATCCATTACATTAGACAGATGCAGTGTTACCAGAAGAAAATTTTCTGTCGTAACAAGGAACACGTATTTTTTTATATAATTTTAATTATGTCTAATGACTCCGCATTACCCCAAGAATTTAATTTTTACCCCATTTGGGGTTATTTGCCCCGGTTCGCCAACCTCTGGTTTAGCCGAACATATGGACCCAGTTCTGGTTTGTTTATGTTCCCGTAATTTATCGGCTCGGCAAAGGAAACTCATAGAACAGGTAACAGACACTAGGAATGTGTGTAGTGGGTTCGATATGTTGGACTAAACCCTTCAAAGCAGTACTTTAGTATGACCGTAGTAAGCAGTGTGAAAATAATGAGATGGTCACAGTCGAAACTTTTTCAGTCATAGGTCTACTGAATTGGATCAAATAACAACAGCAACAGCAACAATAACAACGGGAAGGAAAGATACGCGTTGGAACGTAACCCAAGGTACACCATATGCAAAAAAAAAGCAAAGCAAAAAAAAAAGAAAGAAAACAAGATATTAAAAAGAATGAGTGGTCAAAACTGAAACGTTTCTGATCATGTTTTTTTAATCAGGACTGATGTGAGGCTAAACAATGACAACATTGACAAAAACAGCAGCAGCAGCGCTGATTGCAACATCGATGACGACAACCCAATGAAGAGGACTATACTCGACCTGCCAGAAGAAATAGCTAGCTAAATTTCCCTCAGATCAGTCTTTATTCACTTTTTTTTTTAAATGGATACACTGAACAATGTAGTCCTCAAAAATAGCAAAAGGATGGTCAAGGTTGGAACGGTTTTGATCATGCGTCTGCTTAATCAGGACTGACCTGGTAGAGAAAACGAGACTATCAATGACAAAAGCGAGGTCTCCTTTATCAGCAGCGGCAGCAGCAGTGGCAGCAGCAGCAACAACAACAACAACAACGTCTAACCTCCTTCATGCCCTCACATTTCCACAGCTTTATCAAGTCGTCAGGAATTAGGTCAACCCTTTGTCCTCCTCTCACTGTCATTTTTTCTCTACTAACCAACTCCCAATTTCTCTTTTTCTCTAACTCAGTCTCTCCTTCTCTCGCTTATTCTCTTTCTCCCTCTTTCTTTTCTCTTCTCGCTGTTTCTTTTACTCACCCTTTATGTTTCCTCTTCCTTTCTTTCACTATTTCTCTTACTCATTTAGTTTTCTTTATCGCTTTCCTTTTCTCTGCCTGCTTTTTCTATATCTCTCACTTTTCTCTTTCTTTCTGACTCTCTCACAAACTGTTCACTCATTTGTCTTTTGACCCCCTCTATTTCTCTCTCTGTCTTTCTTTCTCTTTCTCTCTCTCTCCCTCCCCGTCTCTCTCTCTCTTATACACACATACACACACACATACACACAGGGACTCTATGTCTCATTCTCTCATGTTATTCATAGCCTCTCTATATCTGTCTCTCTGTCTTTATTTCTCTTGTTTTTCACCATTTGCCTCTCCCTCTCTTTCTCTCCACATCTGTTTTCCTTACTCCCTTTCTCTCGTACCCTTTCTATCCTTCTTTCTTCCTCCCATATTTCTGTCTCACTATCTCCCTATCTCTCCCATTGTTTCTGGATTTCACTATCGTCCTTCTCAGCACAATAAGAGACACCTTTCCACTCCGGTTCAACACCCTTTCACCTAACTGTCCACTCTTTAATTATCCTTTTCGCTTTTTATTATTTACTCTTTTAATATTATTTCGTTCCATTCTTAAATTACGTGTTACTATATTTTTTAACATTCATATTTATAAATATTTTTTTAAATATTTGTTTGGCCTTGCAGAAGGAGTTCTGCCATGGCTTTCGTAAGATCTCAAAGACCAGACAGATAAATGCGGTTAATATTCCTTCCTCATCCATGCAACCACCACCTGTCTATGAAACTTTGTGCAGCTGAATAAATCTATACACACATGTTGTTGGCACTCCGTCGCTTACGGCATCGAGGGTTCCAGTTGATCCGATCAACGGAACAGCCTGCTCGTGAAATTAACGTGCAAGTGGCTGAGCACTCCACAGACACGTGTACCCTTAACGTAGTTCTCGGAGATATTCAGCGTGACACAGAGTGACAAGGCTGACCCTTTGAATTACAGGCCCAACAGAAACAGGAAGTAATTTTAGGATGTGCACTTTGGTAATGGCTGCTCTTGTGAGTAGGAATTGAGCGTCTAGTTCCTGGTTGTTGGCACTCCGTCGCTTACGACGTCGAGGGTTCTAGTTGATCCAATCAACAGAACAGACTGCTCGTGAAATTAACGTGCAAGTGGCTGAGCACTCCATAGACACGTGTACCCTTAACGTAGTTCTCGGGAATATTCAGCGTGACACAAGGTTGACCCTTTGAATTACAGGCACAACAGAAACAGGAAATAAGAGTGAGAGAAAGTTGTGGTGGAAGAGTACAGCAGGGTTCGCCACCATCCCCTGCCGAAGCCTCGTGGAGCTTTTAGGTGTTTTCGCTCAATAAACACTCACAACGCCCGGTTTGGGAATCGAAACCGCGAGTCCGCTGCCCTAACCACTGGGCCATTGCGCCTCCTAGTTCCTGGTAAATGGGTGAATTTGCAATCAGTGTCGGTGCACAGCCTCTTGCGTAATGAATAACGGCATATTTTGGGGGGTTTCGTGCGTAGGCTGTGAGTGGCATAGATTTTAATTTGTGTACATTTGTGTTTGGCAAATTCATTAAGGAGTCATCAAGCAAGCATTTAGTCGGTTGATCACAAATTGGAATAGTAGTAGTAGGTTGAAGCTGTGTCTGTTGCTGTTTTTGTGGTGACTGTTGTAGTTGTAATTGTCGTTGCTGTGGTGGTGATTCTTGTTGTATTTGTTGCTGTTGTTGAAGATTTGATGGGTGGGTAATAAACTCTGGTTGAATGGGCTGTGAACAGCTGGAATCTGAGAAGTTGACCGTTTCATTAAGTAGGTCATCAATTGTGGTTGAATTAAGGGGTGTTAGAGGTTGGGGCTGAGTTAGTTATTGTTGCTGTGATGGTTGTTGTTGTTGTTGTTGTTGCTGCTGCTGTTGCTGTGGTGGTTGTCGTTGCCGTGGTGGTGGTGGTGGTGGTGGTGGTGGTTGTCGTTGATGTTATGGTTATTGTTGTTGCTGTGGTGGTGGTCGTTGTTCCTATTGAACAGTATTTCAAGAGAAAACACGTTGGAGTGTTTCAAAATGTCTGTTGATTAAAATGCCGCTTCAATTTGTTTTAGTTTGTTTTGAATCTGCTTCACGGAGCGATTTCTTAAGAACTGTACGTCTGTCTATTAGGTCTCAGCACAATGTGTGTATGTTCTCTGTTTGGGAAAAACAGTACCATGAATTTATTAGAAGGTCTATTTCATTCTCAGACTATTTTTGTTTAGATTTTTGTTGTTGAGTAGTCATCCTAGAGTTTTGGTTTTTTTAAAAACTATATTTGTTAATTAGGCGTAACTACAGATTCCTGCCCCCTCCCGACTTTGGATGATGATAACTTTCAGAAAAATGGATATTTTTTAATGAAATTTTCTACGAATATGTGTTATATCATGTAGATTCCGAATATGTGTTTTAGGAGGGGTGGAGTTAGGAATTTCAGAAAATTCACTGGCGTCCACTTCAATTCGTTTTAACTTTCAAGAAAATAGATATTTTTTAATGAAATTTTCTACAAGTATACTTCGGACTATGTACATTCCGAAAACATAGGAATTTGGGGGAAAACAATTGGAGCTTACTCTTGAGGACCGTTCCCCACTCGGGGGTGTTTCGGAACAAGTCGTCCATATTTGTTTCATTTTCTCCGTTTTGTGCGTTTGTGCATCCGTAGATTTCTAGTCCTCACACGCACATATATATGTAATTGAAAAAGTTCAAACGGGGAATTATTCTATTCTATTCAATGTCTTTCTGTTAGAAAACAAAGAATGTTTCCGTCTACCAAATCCACTCACAAGGCTTTGGTCGGCCCGAGGCTATAGTAGAAGACACTTGCCCAAGGTGCCATGCAGTGGGACTGAACCTGGAACCATGTGGCTCGTAAGCAAGCGACATATATACGATATATACATCCATAATATATATATATCACTTATAACATAGTAATACTAATAACCTGCTGTTAGAATACGATATGCTTCAGGAAAAAGCATTAGTCGAGTATAGAGCGTAATAAGAGATTATATAGTTGACAAGAGAACGATAAACTATCTAAGGAATTTCATTAGCTTACACCTTTTCTCTCCTTGGCAACTAGTCCAAGACTCCTGAGCCTCAAAGTGGACCCTAATCCCAACACATCTCCTATCACCTTATCTCTACAGGAAGGCATATTGCCTTAGCATCATTGATGCTCGCTTCCCAGGGAACTCTCAGCCTTCCTATCTTTACTATATTTCTTTCCTTGAACTACATGACAAGGACGGATTTTTTGGTGGAAAGATGTGTAAAGTATAATTTACCATCTAGAACTACAAAGTCCCCTCCCATTTGGGATCATTCTTCTTGGCTACCGTGGCTGTTCCTGCAGCGTTCGTCTTTCCTACAAAACTTTATCACTCCATGCTCCACCACGTGTGGTCACTTGCCGTTGTTAACTCCCTTTATCATTTCTGCCACATTTGCACAGACCACTCGCCTCAATTTTCCAACACTTTATGTTTGCACGACGTGAAAGCATGGCATAGACGGAGCCAATAAGAAAGAAAGAAAGAGAGGGGAGGAAGAGAGGGAGATAGAAAGAGAGAGAACAGCTACTATAAGTTCTCGAAGCCCATGCATATCTATTTTGTAACAGATACTACCGTCTTGAGACAAGCCGAAAGGGCCGTGCTCGTCGAAGCTTATTGGAAAACAAGAAAAACGTCATTATATTGTTGTTGGTTTTGTCAATGTTTAGACTCAAGTCAACTCTGATTGTGTAGATCAATGTGCAAAGGCATTCCGACTGTGACCTTCCCATCTTTTTATAAGTATATAATGGCAGAAATACGCTGTTCAGTGTTGTCTTTTCGCAAGAGAGTAGGGCGTGATTTGAAAGAGATTTAGCTACTATTTCAAGCTCACTGATGTAAATGAGTGAAAGTAAGTCTTTATGTTTGATTGTTGAAATATTGTATTTATAAGAGGGCTCATTCTCGAGGAATTCACTGAGAAAAGACAAGTCACTTAAAAGTTCAATCCAAAAAGAGATCAGATGTGACCACGTCTTTGAAAAATAGAGGTCAGTTTAAAAAAGCTATGATTTTCTAAAATAAAATCCATCGATAATAGCTTAAGAGGGAAAAGTGCTTTTATTAAAACAGATTGCTACCTGTTTATTTAATTGTAGTTCACTGCGGTCAAGCTTCATCAATACCTCTAAGTAGAAATATACTTCCTCGAGAATAAATGACCATATAAACAAATTGCAACGGAAAGTCGATAACGGAATTTCATTGAATAACAGTAAAATACATGTAAAAACCACAGAAGTTCAGTTTCCCTTTGACTATATTGAATACAACCATAAATCACAAATATAATGCTTAAGGGCAGTGAAATTGCTCAGTTTACCAGGAGAACAACACAGCTTTACTGCTCTAACAAGTCCTAGAGTTTATAATCAATCGATATAAGAAATACTAGATAATGAAAGACAAAAAGAATGAAACAGCCACTATTTTACACCTTTGAGTCACATGCAGAAAATATGTATTTGCAGCATGGTATTTTATTTGTCAAAATCGAACAATCTATACTGTATTGAACTTTCAAGCTCTTTAATTATTCCGACAGCTAATCAATATTTGTTATATTTTGCCTTAAATCGAATTATGTAGCAGAGTCCAGAAAGATTTTTTTACATTATTACTGAACGTTATAAGTTGTTTGAAATGTAACGTGCTGTTCTTTGGGTTAGAAGAGCTGTGTTATAAAAATAGAAGAAAGTGTATGGCTAACTCGGCGAGATATTAGACTAGTCGAGATGTCAGCAGTTTTCAATATTTAACACTGCACTGTCCATGGTTAAAAAAACATCACAGCACCCAAATGATTGTTAACGGTGATGTATCAAAGAACCACAGCATAAGAACAACTCTGGTGTACGCAGAAGCGTAAAATTGTAAATGAAACAGTTTCATTGGTTTTCAATACTTGAAAAAGGACTGGGCTCTACAGAGCTGACTTGCACTAGATGCATTATATGAAATCGAAATCGTCAGTGAAAAAATAAACGTGAATGTAGTTATATCGGTTTTAAAACATAAAGCGTAAAGGCCTTTATTAAACTATGGAGGTCTCTTTTATGTGAAGTGGCTTATTGGAAAATGGGATTTTTCGTGTTCCTCCTCCTCTCGATCATTAGCCGTGTTAATGATGTGAAATTACTTCAAAAAGAGTTCGAAAAGGGGTTTGTGGAATCGGCTTGATCCATTTTATACGAGCGAGTGTGGTTACATTAAAACGAAATAATCAACAACAGTTTTGCTGCAAAATTTAAAACGCATCTAATTAGTAGATATCGGTGAAGGCTTCTGAAATGTACCACTTTATCAGAAGCAGTACATCCTCACTGATTAGAGTCATAGAAAAGAATAGTATGAAGCATACCACACAACCTGTTGTGGGAGACACAAGGTTTCAGTAAGGCTCCAATTGTGCAATGGTTTATAGGATTCCAACCATCAGCATGATTTTTTCCAGACAGGCGGCGAACTGGTAGAGTCATGAGAGGAGAAGATAAAATGCGTCGCAGGATTTATTCCGACTCCGCGCTCTTAGATCAAATGTTACAGAGGTCAGCTTTGTTTTTATCCTTTTGGTGTCTATAATAAAGTACCAATCCAGAATTGGGGATTGGTGGAACTGTAAAAACATTGTACCGGTTACATTGTGCTGCCTGTTCCGGCTATTTGCGTTTCTGTGTTCAAATCGTGCCGTGGCCTACATGAGTGATAGATTTAATCTGTTATCCGGTTTAATATCACCACCAGTCACCTCGGGTGTTTTTAGCGGTGTCTACTCAGTTGCAGGCATTTGCATCAGGTCTCTGGTTTTAGGATATCTTCCTCTCCATCCAGCAGTCTCGAAAACTCTTTAAAAAATCATGGACACTATTTTCCTTTCTGACTGAATGAGAGAAAAAACGAAACAACTGTATACTTGCAACGAACCAATGAAGAAATCTCGATCCAGATGCTCGACCTTCTAGAAATATCTGCTTAATCTCTCTCAAATCACAATATATAAAACAAGAAGAACACCATGTGTAATATAATTCTAGTTTCAGTTTGCCTAAACTCAAGACAGTATGATCACAGCCGAAACAATAAAAGGTCTTTCCTATCGAAGTACACACACACAGACACTAACACTCTCATGCACACAAGTTCACATCCATAAGTCGGGAACAAAAGCACTTACAATATAAGTAATATAGCGGGTACAGTTTTATATAGCGAAGTAATTATATTACTGGTTATGGGACATAACTGATCAGAATGGTACCATCAATTTCGCGTCAACCAGTAATATAGTGCTTGACGATGTGGGATCTATTTCATCTCAATCACAAATTTTTTAATTAATTTAAAAAAAAAAAAGTTTGAAACTTCGAATACTGGTAGAATTTCTCACGTAGAACACGGTTTACTCTGAACGTTTTCGACAAAATTTCGTATTTTAGAAGTTATTTCGCGTTAAATTTGCCTATTTGGGTAATTTCAACCAATCAACGACGTGTATCCAGCTGGAGAAAGCTACTGATGCTTGCGATAGTAATCGAAGAGGAACAACTTCCGAGTCATCTCTACTAAATGTCACCACGAATCCGCAGCTAGCTTTTTTTGTTGTTGACGTAAATGTTGTTTCAAAATGCCTTATTTTACAACTATGAGATATGTTGTTATTGTCGTGATTTTATCTTACTATAACCAACAAGAAACCCATTTCGTCAATATAAAAGTCTTTATTAGATTTTTAAAAAAAGTAACATTATCAAAACATGAAGGTAAATCAAAACAAATGGCGGCTTATACACCGGAAAATGCGGTAGTTGTAGTGGCAGTGACAAGTTCGTTCGCTGGTTGTTAGTTGACAGTGTAGAAGGGAGAGAAAGAGTAAGGAATGCACGGTGATGACTAGAAAGGAAGAAAGGATAAAGGTGGCATCGTCTTCATTCGCCATACGAAGAGAACAGAGTGGTGAAATTTAGATGACCCGGAAGCTGTTCCTCTTCGATTACTATCGCAAACAGCAGTAGCTTTCTTCAACCGATTACACGTCGTTGATTGGTTGAAATTACCCAAATACGACAGCTTTAACACGAAATAACTTCTAAGATACACAATTTTGTCAAAAACGTTCAGAGTAAACCGTGTTCTACGTGAGAAATTCTACCAGTATTCGAAGTTTCAAACTGTTTCGTTAAAAAAAAAAATTAATTAAAAAATCTGGGATTGAGATAGAATAGATCCGACGAGAGGTGTCTGTGTTTGTGTGTTTCCCTACACATTCTATTACCCTCTTTGTAACATGTCATATATATATATATGTGGACCCCTTTTTGCCAATAAAGAAAGGATTATCGTTATTGTTGTTGCTGTTGTTGCTATTATTATTTATTTATTATTATTATTATTATTATTATTATTATTATTATTATTATTATTATTATTATTATCATCATCATTATTATTATTATCATTAATGTTTCTTTTCGCGTCTGTCTCGTCTGCTGACATTGTTAAGTACAGTGTGGTTTGACTATTTTTCTCACCCTGCTCTATTTCACGTCCCAGACAGCAAAAGAAAAACAAGACGAAAAGTGACATGTGGGTGGGTGGTGTTGTAGGGTGTTATAGGAAGGATTTTATTTGTGGAAACGGGTGGAAGAGAGGTGAGTGTGGAAGCAGAGAAATGAAATGAAATGTATGGGATATGAACGACGTATATGTGCTTATACTTACAATATCTATATGTATGTTTGTATGCAAAAAAGCACGTGCACACACATGAGCGCGTACAGAAATATATATTTATAGACTTGCATGAACGCTCACACATGCGCACAGAAAACACACATAGAACAGCTTACATACAGAAGCGTATAAAGTAGTGAGCGCAAACTAAATACAGGTATACACGCATGCACGCACACACACACACACATTTGACACACACACACACTCGGGTGCACAGACATGCACGCATACATAAGAACATGCAACATACAGGTTACATGCATGTACACTCACACACTCCATACACGAGTGCACAAATGCAAAAGGGATCTTTTTTAAAACGGGGGCCACATTTTTCATTAATGTTTTACGTAGTGCTTTTGGTACCGAAAGACTTTCAAACTTCGTATACTTATCTATTTTGTGTTATAGAACAGAAAAATATTTTTGTATTCGAATTTATTTCATGTAAAAAATTGTCTTATTTCGATAATTTCAACCAATCACTGACGTCCATTCAGCCGATATACATTAAGTGCCGACTACATAAACAAACGATTCTTCGTTTTATTTGCTTTTTTCATTTTAAATTTGCTTTAACACTAACCCTA
>NC_068981.1:34633677-34634325 GCF_001194135.2 Octopus bimaculoides
CACACACACACACACACACACACACACACACACACACACACACACACACACACTTACACACGTGCATTCGCGCACATATTCACATTCACACTCACACTCACATACACACGCATATAAACACTCTACAACATATATTTCGAGATCCTTACATATATCAATTAATCAACCAATTTTATGAGTCAAAGCGGGAGCCTGTTTGCAGTCATCCATCTACTTGAAATAACAGCCAAATTCCCTCGACTTATATCCTATCGTCTTAAGTAAAGGAAGCTTACATTGGTGTATGTAATCTTACATAACCCTAAACCGACAGGAAGGTCACGATTAGAATGTCTTTGATCATCGGTCTGATCAATCAAAGCTGGCTTGGAGTTAAGAAACCACGATATTTAAACTGTTAGTTAAGGCGGCGCGCTGGCACAATTGTTAGCACGCTGGGCAAAATGCTCAGCGGCGTTTCGTCCGTCTTTACGTTCTGAGTCGCCGAGGTCGGTTTTGCCTTTCATCCTTTCGGGGGTCGATAGAATAGATCACTGGCGTCGATGTAATCCAATTATCTCCTCTCCCGAAATTGCTGGCCTTGTGCCAAAATTTGAAACCAATATTTAACCAGTTATATAATGTGGCGCCCAATGTGCTGAGCAGCGT
>NC_068981.1:34634335-34637706 GCF_001194135.2 Octopus bimaculoides
ACACACACACACACACACACACACACACACACACACACACACACACACATATAAGCGTACGGATATACAAGCGCATATACGCATGCATAAAGAATAAGTAAAATAAATAAACAAACTTACACACACAAGCACTCCATAGATACAAACATTACCTCACCTTTAAGACACACGGTTAAACCCTTGATTCGCTACAAATGCTAGGCCCTACGACTTCTGATGATCTTTCTTAGTAATTCTGTATGGATATAACATAGTTAAAACTGAGTCACAAAGATGAGATTTCCCATCTTAAGAACCAGAAAACGCTTCAGCTGCGAAGAGTTGAGAGTTTTCTAGAAACCTTTTTGTGAAACACAGTTGAATACCATATCCACATAAATAATAGTATTATTGCTACACATTCTACCCCACCCACAAGACTACATCGGAAAACACCACATCCTAAAGATCATATTTAAATAAAAGGATTTCTTTTGGGTGTGATTTTTAGGTCATAGTCTTATTAGCAAATGAGGTGTTGAGATATATGTTTTAAAGATGAGATGTTTTGTGAATAAGTTGCGTGTGCGCGTTTACTGATTTTTTTTGTATATGTCTCTTTTACTCTTTTACTTGTTTCAGTCATTTGACTGTGGCCATGCTGGAGCTAGTCGAGCAAATCGACCCCAAGACTTATTCTTTGTTAGCCTTGTATTTATTCTATCGGTCTCTTTTGCCGAACCGCTAAGTTACGGGGACGTAAACACACCAGCATCGGTTGTCAAGCGATGTTGGGGGACAAACAGACACACAAACACACAAACACATATACATATATATATATATATATATATATACGACGGGCTTCTTTCAGTTTCCGTCTACCAAATCCACTCACAAGGCTTTGGTCAGCCCAAGGCTATAGTGGAAGACACTTGCCCAAAGTGCCACGCAGTGGGACTGAACCAAGAACCATGTGGTTGGTAAGCTACCTACTTACCATACAGCCACTCCTACGCCTATGTCTGTTTGTATATATGATCGTGTATGGTTGAATATGTGTGCGCGTAGTTTCTTGACAAAGGCTTACAAACACATTTAACTTTTAGACCACTCTGCCTTTTCCAACACTCCTGCAGCTGTAAGAATATCTACTCTTCCAGACAAAATGCTTAGCGGCATTTCTTCCATCTTTACCGCATAGCCACACAAGTATGGTTACATAGAAACATTTGAAGAGAAATATATTAGAGAGTAAATAAGATTTCAGTAAAATATAAATTTTGATACACTCGTCACCCATTGCACGGTGTCTCTTCTGCAAATCCTGCACTCCAAGCCACCGTACTCAATCATTTTCTATATTTAGTAAACGAACCTCTGGAATTCCTTCCTTGGTCATAGATTTTCCTACAGATATCGCCTTTGAGATGTTTAAACTGAGCATCATCTGCATCAGTCTTTGCAAGCTCGGAGAGCCACCAAAAGTCATAGTACTGACCCTTCATCCTGACTAGGATATAGTCTCAACAGAAGTTTTTTGATGAATTTCACAAAATAGAGTATTTAGATATATTCATGTGTTTATGATTGTTTCAATACTTTGAATTTCACATAATAGAGTATTTAAACAATCATAAACACATATATAAATATGTATGTAAACACACACATACACCTGCATCCAGAATAAGTAGGTGGTAAGCGCATACACTCGAACACGCATACTCGCACGAATATATATGCATAATGAATACATAAACATACATGCCCTTAAATCAAAAGGAACGTGAGTTAAACAATATAACTCAAAATATACTATTGGTTGAAAGACAAGATGGTCATATTTGGAATGCGTATGATCTAAGGTCAACTCTAACGTCAGCTCTATTTCAAAGCTGACGTCAACAATTTGTATGTGCTCGTGTGTTTACGTGAGTGCGCGTTACTGCGCAGTGTGAAAATATTTTTCTCCAATTTCCTGCTGTTCAGTGAAACAATCTTCATATTTCATTACCGACGCCCTCCTTTGTTTATATATTCTTTGTTTCCCTTTGTATTTATTTATGTATTTCGTTTTGCCTTTACTGAAGCAGTGTACACAAGTGACGTTGCACCTATATCGTTTTACGCTGGAGCATATTGATTGGCAGAATTAGTTGTACGTTATGTTTAGATACTTCAAGGTTTATTGCTTGCTGTGATGTCGTGGCTTGTATGCCTCAATGACCCCCGAGAGCTGTGCCAGTGGAGCAATGCTCCTTGTAGGGCCTTCCATGCTGGACAGATCAAAGTATAGAAGCCAAACTAATCGTGACTATCTCTTCCCAAAGGTAAAAATGTGTTTGTGTAGGTCCAACACCCTTATCTAGAAAAAAAAAGTTACAAAAGCATTGATGTCAATTCGAAACTGACAAAATTTGGAGAGGAAGGCCTTCCCTCAGGGAGATCAAACCATAAAGAAACCAACATCTTGCATTGCAGCTTAGAGTCGACAAAAGATGAGAAAAGTCGTCTATAGCCTATGTTCCATAAGGAGCAGGGAGCTTAAGTAAATACTTTTAGATGCTGCTTCTATGTAATCAGCCTGATGTCTCCCACTTTTCGGTTCAATTTCTGGCAACGCACGTAAAATTAGTTATAAGACCGGTACAAGTATTACAGATACCAGTTACATTACTGAGGCATGACTCGGGGTTCTGTGGCAAGCCCCGTCTTATTTGATGGCATAATAGATCAGCAGCTTATAGCGGTTGTTTTCACACGGTATTTGTCTGGATAGGTATAAACGTAAGGTGGCTAACACGCAGAGTCGTTAGCATGTCGGGCATCCGATAAATTGTGAGCAGGGGAGCGAACCTCTACCAACTTCTAGCGACTGGACCAGCAAACCACTCCTGGTTTCGGGCTATTTCTCTCACTCTTCCGTACTGGACACTTCGTCTGCTAGAGATACTTTCTTTATTAAGATAATGATTATCTAACACAGAAGGGACAAACAAGACAGAAAAAACAGATAAATGTTAATGTGAGTTCGAATGAAACTTCATTTTAAAAATTATGATGATTATACGAATTAATATATAATATATTTTTTATAATTTTTAGCCGGGGGGGAGGGGATTCATCCTGATGGGCGAAAAGCCCAGCGACTATACCTTTATCTTTCTCCGTGGAGATTAAGCCGGGTCACTTGCACCCACGTTTCTTACCACAGCCTTCCATCTTTTCTCAAACACACCTCGCGAAAGTCGTCTACTCTCCTGCCCTATCTTGCTCTTCAGGTGAAATTTGACAAAAGGGAGCAATCCGGGGCCAGAGATGACGGTTCCCGTCATGAGTCCTTGCAGTCTTGTCTTCCAAACACACTCTTTCAACACTGCCACTGTAAG
>NC_068981.1:34638491-34642825 GCF_001194135.2 Octopus bimaculoides
TGTGTGTGTGTGTGTGTGTGTGTGTGTGTGTGTGTGTGTGTGTGTTCGTGTGTGTGCATGTGCGCCCATACGTGCGTTAACTAGAATGTGTGTATACATCTAAATGACTGTATGTGTAAGCGAGGTTGTGAGTCTAAGTATGCGTGTCTGCGTGCGTATACGCACGCGCGTGTGTAAAGTATAGAGAATTTATAGTTAATTTATGTGTGCATGAGTGTTTGTGCATGCATATGAGTATGTATGTGTGAATGAGACTGAGTGCAAATTAGCGTTTCCGCGTGTGAAGTGTATATGTGGAAGTTTGAGGAATCCTAGTGAGTTGTATGAGCGAATATGCACATGACTGTATGAAGTGCATGTGTAGACATTTATCAGTCTGTTGGGATGGGTAGAGGAAAGTAAGTCGGTTTTTGATACCAAGCGGAGTAGCCGTGTTCAGGCGGAAGATTAATTGTTGTTCACGACTGAGACGTGAGACGGGGAAAGATGTTGAAGCGAAAGATTGGCTTAGCAGGCGACAGGATATAGAAAGTTCCTGCAGCGGCTTTAGCTTGCAATACTTCTAGAAGCATACATTCTTTATACGCTCATTCTTTTTGAATATATTTTCTTTCTTACATTCTCTCTTGTATATTTGTTTTTGTCTTTTTTATTTATTGCCTTTCTTTCAATCGTCTTGAGTATCATTCTCCCTACCTAATATATTCATTCACCAACAAATTACATTTGATGCTATTGTTTTTCTCACGTTTGTTTGCTTGATTGATTTCCTGGATTAAATGCTTGATTGCGTGCCTACTCCAGTATATCAGAAACTACTGAAGCCAGAGAAGCCAATTTGTTTTTAATCAATGATTACTAATCAAAATAATCAAAATTAAAAATATCTTTTTTGAAATTTTGTGGTTTTAAGTAAATTATTTGGATATGAAATGTGCAACCCGACTCTACTTGGCATGTTATATGCTGATGCTGGGAGAACGTTTTACATTTTTATACAAAAAATGTAGTCAGTTACAGGAAAAAAACAAAATGCAATAGAAGATCGTTCACGCATATAATCACATAGCAATGCAATTTTTTTCAAACACTGGCGGTGGTAGTAGTTAACAGTATTACAAAATACATTCAAATACAGATAACATATATAAGGGGAAAAGTTGTTGTCCATTGTTTTCCATTCTTTAATGTTTTTTTTGTCTTTGTTTTTGTTGTTAACATCGGATCAAATATTTCATCTGATCATATAAAAGAACGGCATTGTGTTTTAACGTAGCTCATTGTTCGTGTCTTGCTTTCTTTTAGTTTAAACATCCAGGCTGCTGCAACTGTGATCGAATTAAAAGAATTCATATTACCAACAGAAAGGTCAGTGATTTATATCCAGTTTCTGGCCCTGCACTGAACCTAGGACAAAATCTTTTAAAAATTAACTTCCATACTTCCTTCATGTTAATTAAATCTCATTGTTTCATGTTTCATCGTCTCATATAAAAATTAACTCTCGTTTCTATCGGTATCGCTACAGTTCGACTCTCACGGAATGACTACGTTGCATAGATTCATTCATATTCAGAACTGCTATTTTTATCATCAACTGCGTCACCGAAAACTAGATCTTTGGATTTCCTTGCTCCATATCCCTGGCAACAACTTGTATTAGTTCCTATCCATAACCGCAGATGTTTAGAATGCACATTAATCACATTAGACTCTATTGTTAGATGGGGCGGAGGTTGAAAAATCACAGGTCTTAGGTTTCAGCACCAATTCGTTTACAAAAAATATCTTTCATTTTACTAAAGCCATTTTCTTTTTATTATGAAGTTTGGTTTGGAGGGGGAAGAGGTTGTTACCAATCACCCTCGTAGGACTTCTAGGATTGATGGGATTAATAATTAATACTTCTATTGAATCTGACAAATCAGAAAAAATATCAAAGCAGAGATGGAATTTCAGAGAGACAACATTCTGGAGAGGTAAGACCCTGCACAGGTGTCTAATGCGGTTCCTTAAGGGCAGGATACAACATGGATGACGGGGCAAGGGGAGAAGTGTAGGCAAGGAGTGTCTGAGTAGAGGTGAAACGACGCCAATCAGCTCGAAGGGGGCTGAGACCGCTGAAGTAGCATAAAGAAGGGTTGAAAAACAAAACAAAATGAAATGAAATAGAATTTAAATATCGAATATATTTTTGATATTATTTATTTATTTAAGGCGGCGAGATGACAGAATCGTTAGCAAGCCAGGCAAAATGCTTAGCAGCATTTCGTCCGTCTTTATGTTGAGTTCAAATTTCGCCCAGTTCGACTTTGCCTTTCATCCTTTAGGGGTCGATAAAATAAGTACCAGTTGATCACTGGGGGTTTATGTAATCAACTTACCTCTCCTTCGAAATGGCTGGCCGGCGTCGTAATCGACTTATCCACCCTCCAGAATTGCAGGTTTTGTCCCAAAATTTGAAGTCAGTATTATTTATTTATTTATTTAAGGTGGTGAGCTGGCAGAATCGTTACCGCTCCAGAAAAAAATGCTTAGAGTATTTCTTCGGACTTTACGTTCCGAGTTCAAATTCAGCCGGGGTCGAGTTTCCCTTTCATCCTTTCGGTGTCGATAAAATAAGAGCTAGTCGCTCACTGAAGTTGATATTATCGATTTACTCATCCCCCGAACTTGCTGGCCTTGTGCCAAGATTTAAAACCAATATTATTTATTTATTTAGTTGAGTAGAACATTCAGGTGTTTTCTTGCATTTCTGTATAGGAGTGTGCGGGAAATAAATTGACGTCATGACAGCATTTCCTCTATAATATACATAATAAAAACTATTAGCTAACGTGGGAACCTATTAAAAATAGCAGTCAAATATCTACCAATCATATACTGGCCTCTTAAAAGACACAGATATAATAGTGCCACATTCCCATAACAAGATGGGATGGTCAGAACTTGAGTGTCATTCGTAGGTTTCTTTCCACGTCTAAACAACTCATACACACACATACACACACTCAATGAGGGCGCTTTTACGCGGTGACTCGGCTTATAAGAAATAGCAGTAAAATCTCTATTCAATAATTCACTGTTATCTTTAAGAAAAGAACATATTATACCTGAAGATATATGTGAGGATGGCAACGGTCGTGGAGCTTATAAAAACATCAAACCCCAAAATAATTCGCGGGTTTTCAATTTTATATGCTTAAATAATTTTTTTTTTTTTTTTTTTTTTGATATTCAGAGGTTTGAAAGGTGAGTTCACTTTTATAAGCTCAATGGCTAGAATGCCTTTGATCAGAGCTGATCTGAGGGCTAAACAACAACAGCATGAACATCAACTTCCCACCCCCACAAACATTCATCTACTACATGTGCGGGAATTCTGTCTGTGGGTGTGTTTGTGGAGTTGTTAGCTAACTCTTCCTACATCGTTTTATCGATTTTGATGAAACTTCACACGTGGGTAGAACTCATGTCTGGAAACCTCATGGCATACTCAGATTGTTGAAAAGATCGATAATAAAGCCCCAGGAATGGATCCTTATATATATATTTATATCTAATATATTTCATTTTAACAGGAAAGGGAAATAACCCTTTCGCCCAGATATTAATAGCCAAGGGAAATAACATATTCATCTTCCAAAATCATCTGCTATAAATCAAATTGAGTATGCTTATTTCTTAGTACTTGAACTGTTAGAGTTATTTTTGCAATTTATCCAGCATAACCCTTAAACAAGTAAATAGTATTTTCCTAAACAATAGATCTACTTATTTTGGTTAGTGACTTATTCACGAATATACCAGCACTAGCGCTGCTGAAGGTAATATTCTCTGGGAACGATTCAAGTACCTTGTGAGTAAGTTCCAATAGTATTGTATATACAGGAATCTTATATGTATACCATTCTGCCTAAATAATGGAACTGCAGATACAATATCCCTGCATATCTCACATCTATCTTCATTCCTCCACTTCACTCTCTATTTCATATCTTATCTAGAATAATTATTGCTTAACCATTTTATCACACTGTCTCCGATGAAGGGATATATGAAATATCCCGGAAACAGCTGTAAGACCTTCCCTTTATAAATGTTCTGAAATCTTTCACAGCCTTGGATTTTTATCTCATTCTGTTAATATTTTTATATATACACATGCTGATGTATGACCTTCATTGGACTCCTCATTCACATAACTATCGAATCTGGAGCTTAACTATAGTCTGTCCATAGCAATTATTCAGCATTCCCTGACACCTTTGGGTCTTCTTGACACCATTGCATCTCATAACCTCAATAAATAAATAAATATAAATAAATAAATA
>NC_068981.1:34643644-34647922 GCF_001194135.2 Octopus bimaculoides
TAAAAATAAGATAAAATCTTTATAAGAATTTATCAAGTAGTTAGTGTGAAAAACCTTATAGGGGAAAATTATTAATTATTCCCTTTAAATATATTAATTTATATTAAGGGCATTACTACGGTCGAGGGCTGTAGTATAAGACACTTGCCTAAAGTGCCGTGTAGTGGGACTGAACCCAAAATCAAGTGGTTGCAAAGCGACTTTCTTAATTAATTACACAGCCAGAACCTATTATAATAGAATCTGGTGACAAAGGATGGAGGTAATCTCTAACTAGGTTCAATCTCTCCATCTCCTATTCACGAACATAACACACACGCACGCACACGCACGTATGCACACACACACACACACACATACACACACTCAGAGGAACCAGGTGCCTATTTGTCAGTTACTGGACTTGCTAGAAATAACTGCAAAACCTCCTCAAATCACATCATCCTACTGTATTTGAAAAAGAAAAAAAAAAAAAATGAAAAAAAGGAGTGATACATTGAAGAATGTATTTCAAGCTGACAAAAAAAGATGGGATTGCCATGGTTGGAAAGCACCTGATCATAGACTCACTCTCTCAAGAGCCGATCTCGAGATAAACAAGTACGACGACGACGATGACGACATACCACAACCTCAGCCACTCCCATCGCTGGTTGTATGTATGGAGAGGCACATGACAAAGCTATGACATTTTTCGCGTTCCTTTCGCTGTTTTCATTCTAGATTCCTTTCTTGTTTTCTTTCTTTTCATTCTTTATATATTAGCATATTTTAACAAGTTTTTCTTTTTCTTTTTTTTCTTTATTTTTAATGTCGATCGCTTTCTTTTTAATTTTCCACTGCCGTCTCTCTCCCACTCACCTTACTTTCTCATTCTTATTCTCAGCCACTCAGTCTCACTCTCTCTCTTGCTCTCTCTCTCTTGCTCTCTCTCTCTCTCTCACTCTTGCTCTCTCTCTTTCTTTCTCTCTCTTTCTCTCTCTCTCTCTCTCTCTCTCTCTCTCTCTCTCTCTCTCTCTCTCTCTCTCTCTCTCTCTCTCTCTCTCTCTCTCTTTCAGTCAGTTTCATTTGCATTCAAGTTATAAATCCCATTTTCGCTCTCACTCAACTAGAATAACTCCTGCAGCAACAACAACAACTACAATAACAACATCAACAACAGCAACGTGTTTTACACATAAAAACATTCATGCCGAGACTTTCGATCGAAAATGCAGGACGTTGCGAAGAGCCCAACTATAGCCGAAGCAGTGGACGTGTTGAGCTACTGCCTGAGAGGCAAATCACTGTGATTAGGTCCTCTGTTGTACTTGTTCATCCATATCTTAACAGCTTGCTGCAGGCCTGAAGCATTCGATGTATGAGCCGGAGAGTAGTGGTGCTGCCAGGGAAGGACCAAAACAAGAAATCCATGGTCGATAACTTGGGGCTTATAAAATTGCTAGACACAGAGATTAACGAAGAGGATCAATAAGGGGTTGACTCTTGCCACTAGTGGTATAGTCGGAGACAAAGAAACTTATGCAATCTCCAGCAGATCTGTCCACGGCAACCCCGACATTATGCGATGAAGCATCGAAATATCTGTGTTCAGTAGAAGCTGATCAATTGGAGCTCACCTATTTCTAATTAACTGCTGTCTTGAGAATGGACGGGTTCTATATCCTCTTTAGGGACTAGATCGTTGTATTGTACGACCAGAATCTAATCGGTGGTTAGACAAAAAGGCCCGCTTCTCAGAACCGTTTCGTATCCCGAACTCAGTCCGCCAGGGTGCCCTTTTTTTCTCTCTCTCTCTCTCTCCTGTATCTTACAGCACTGGAGCAATTGCTATTGTGGCTGTGGACTTTGAAGAGCATCTCGCTTGAATTGGAATGCAGAAAAGCAGTATCCGCATACGCGGATGACGCCAATTCTATAGTGTCAGAGACTTGAGAAACCCATGTCATTGGCACCATACTGAAAAGTTAACAGGAAGTTACAGGAGCTTGCATCAATAAATCTCGCTCAAAAAATGGGCTGGGAGGAAGACTTCCTAGAAAATCGAACAGAAGTTGTTAACGTCTTCATCGCTACGATTATGTACCACCGCTTCTCTGTTGTATCTTTTCTCGGAAAACACCTAACCGGATTGGAAACATTCGATTCTTGTCGAAGGGATAGGTTCCGGTTCTTCTAGCAGGATACCCCTGTCCTACAAATAAAATGCCTCCACGGGGTTCTTGGGACGATGTCACCGATGATGCAGATGCATGCAGTGAGTCTGACGTATCTGGATGATGACTGTGAGTAGGTATGGTCGTTTTTCTGTAGACCGCTCTTTTAACAAGTCGCAGTCCTTGGTCAGTTATAGATTGAAGTTGGACATTTGGCGAGTAGTGCTCACTACACTATACCAGATAAACATTGCAATGGAGAAAAACAAATTCACTCTATTCAGGATGCGTAGAGGGTACAAGCGACAATAGTTTGAGAACGATTCTGGGTGCCGAGGAGGATTGTATGATCGATTTCTTTTAGAAGGTATTCAGGTCGTGGATTAAGAATACTTTCTCAAATACTTTCCCTGACAATACTACAGAGAAGGTTTTTCAGTAAGGTATAAGCACAGAATGCTAACAGCCAAACATGTCCGAGATACGCACAGGGCGACGAAACCGTCCTTGCAGGCAAAATCCTGTACATTGTGCCAAACAGCTGCTATCAAGTGGAAGACGGAACAAGTCAATAGCCGAGTTTGTCGCAAATATCTGACGCTATTTTTTGATGGTGGTAGGAGTTAAGGAAGGACGGCTACTCCTTCTTTCATCCTAGCTTCGTGGTTACGACGAAGGAAGTTGTGTGGTGAACGTATGTAATTATAATTAGGCAGAAAGGAACTGGAAAAGGCATTTTTTGTCACCGATGCGTCACAGTAATCCGGTACTTTGTAGAAATCTTTTACTTGAATTACGTAAGTGGATTTTGCCCTATTCCAGATGCTTTCTCTTGCCAATTTAGTATCATTTATGGCTTTTGTTGGTTAACCTCCAACTAATTATATATTTCATCCTGGTACTCTTTCCAATATCTTGGATCCTTGTGGCCGATAGTAGTAGTAGTAGTAGTAGTAGTAGTAGTAGTAGTAGTAGTAGTAGTAGTAGTAGTAGTAGTAGTAGTAGTATTTGAGACTTGAGGCTTTAGGACAGCAGAAAGGCTTTTTGAGGTTGCTCAATAGAACCTGCTGCTAATGTCGTTATTGCTGCTACTGATGACGTGTTGTTGTTGTTGTTGTTGTTGTTGTTGTTGTTGATGATGATGATGATGATGATGATGATGATGATGATGATGATGATGATGATGATGATGATGATAGTTCTAACTGAAGATGCAGAATTTTGCGGAATGATTTCAACTTAGACTGACTTGAAATTTTAAAATTTTGGTGAGAAATTTGCTATCATGGCGACTATACCTTGGGCAATGATTGATAAAGCAATTTGAATTCCATTCGGAATATGCTTGCACTTCGAAAATGCTGCTCCATGGGAACTTCAAAAGTACCAGTCATGCACTGGGGTCGATTGAATCAGCCATAAACCTCATTCTGTTCTCAAGGCATAACTGAAGCCTATAAATTTTCGCAAAGATTAAAGCTATCAATTTTTTTATGATGAAGCCGATTAACGTAAAATCGTTAGAGCTCTGAGTAAAATGTAATATATAGGTGAGGATTACAGTGTTGGTAGTTCAATGTAGAAATGAGGCGGCGCCGACGGCTAAATCCAAAAGAGAGCCGGACCAAATATCTCTTAGTAATAAGTTTATCACATTACGCTCTGAATTCAAGTCGTGCCGATGTTCACACCATCGTTCTAGAGTCGGCGAAGTCAAAATATCAGTCAACAACAGGAGTCTATGAAGTAGGTGAGAAACAAGAACCAGAAGGTAGGTGTCGATCAAATAAATAGACTGTGCAACTCTTTCGCCAGATTTATGGCTTTATGGCTTATGTTTCACATCGTCATTATCAATTATTATTATTATTATTATTGAGTGAGAGAACAGTACATGCCATCAAAGTGACACTAGGGTACAAATATACGAAACCCAATATGCCTGTCATGACTACACGTCTGATGAAGGTATACTAGGCACATGCATCACAACCTTATGTGTGCGACTTCGTGATCTTATATCAAGATAAACAGCGCATGACCTCGCAGGTGGGGCCCAGTTAGAATTTTCTTCAGGTCGAGTAGCCCACCCCTCTCAAAAGCTCCCTGAATAATGTTTGTT
>NC_068981.1:34647932-34648584 GCF_001194135.2 Octopus bimaculoides
CCACCCCTCTCAAAAGCTCCCTGAATAATGTTTGTTTAAGAATGATGAACAAAACGCCAATGTTTCCAGAGGTAAATTATTCAAACCCCAAAGAATTCCTCTCAACACATGGTAATGACGCTCCCCCACTACTTCTGCTCATGATCAGAGATGCACATATTGTCAGCCACTAAGGGACATGCTCAACTGGTTAAAGTCAAACAACTGACAAGCAAATCTGTGGTATTAAGCAGAATATTTGTTGTAGTCCATCTTTTATACCAAGACAAAACAATGTACATGATAACACTTCCAATTAATTCAGATCAGAAGCCATGAGAGCCACTGCCTGGTACTGCGTCAGGGCAATATTATCATTTTATGTTTGACTTTTGTTTTGCATTTGTACAAGTTGGATCCAAGTCTCACCCAGAGACCTCAAGAGACAACAAGTTAGAAGTTCATGTAGGTGTTATTCCTAGGGTACCATATATTTGGATTTGTACAGTTTTGTTCAAGTGAATGTTTAAGAAACCATAAAAAAATTATGTGTTTGCTTTCAAATTTGAGATCACATAGACAGTATTTTACGTAGGATATTGGCAGTTCCCATGAGCACTATCTTTTGAACTTCAGCCATTTTGGGATTTCCTGGTATCTGAGCTAGGTAGTA
>NC_068981.1:34648892-34650372 GCF_001194135.2 Octopus bimaculoides
GGCCTGGTAGTTCTTTGTAGGTAGGCATTGATCTTGGGCTGCTATGATAAACCCCTCTGTTTCTGATTTCAAGCCAGAGGCCATTAACCATTGGTGGGTAAGGGCTTTGTTAATATCTGCATTATTTGCTCTCTTTGGGTATTTGCCATTGAGAAGTTTTCCATGCCATTTTTCAGTCATAATATCTAAGGCAGCAATTTTAGCACGGGTTTTCAGGCGCTTAGCTTTTTCTGCAGGTGTTTCTGTTATTATTATTATTATTATTATTATTATCATTATTATTATTATTATTATTATTATTATTATTATTATTATCTTTTCGGGGTCGATGAGATAATACCAATGAAACACTGGGTCGATGTAGTCGACTCGTCCTCTCCCCCAAAACTGCTGCCATTGTGAAAAATTTGAAACCATTTTTATTATTATTAATATTTTCCCCTGCCCCAACCCAAATGTACACCCTTATGTCCGTTTCAAATATATAAACGAGCAAACCCACACATGCTCACGCTCGCACGCACACACACACATGTCTGAAACAAGCAAGTATTGAGGGCGATCTTATCAAACTCTAACACCCCTACCCAGCGTTCGTCTTCATTCTTATATTAGTAATCATTATATATATATTGTTATTCTCTTGCTGAGTGGAGTTCATGACCCAATTTCCACTGAAAGCATTTTACACCACTTACGTCACTATTTCTATTTTAAAAACAATAGGTAGGTACTAACGTCACACACAAACTCATATGTTATGCCCATATATGCATATATGTATACAAACACACACGCACACACACACACACACATACATTCTTATTAGATTATAAATTAATTATGTTGGTCAGGTAAGAGGAGCCGATAAGGGATAGGGGAAACGTCAACAATATGAAAACAAAAGCATTCAAAATGAGGGCAGTCACTGAGAAGTAATTATGATTTTTATTAAAGATTGATTAAGAAATTTGGGGAGATAATGCTGAGTGGCTAAAATGTAAAGTTTGCGTATCCGAGTGTTAAAAGTTGATATCGATTGCAAGCGGGTCAACATATACAGTTTTTCATGCCGCTTGTTTTACGTATCTCATGTTATGTTTGATTAAATAACAGAGATTCTTTTAGCTACAAGAAAGAACGGTGTCAGTTGTTTTTTATTGTAGTTATTTGACCATATCAGCCCTAAGTAAGCAACACTGAGTAATTCAAAGGTCTTCCAACAACGACCATCTCTCGCAAGTTCAAGGGCTTTTTTCTTTATTTTGTTTAGAAAGTTACTTTTTATTGTTAATTAACATCACCGGGTAGCGGTTTCGCTTTCATACGCTGATTTATATGAATAGACAGACAGACAGACAGACAGACAGACAGACAGACAGACAGACAGACAGACAGACAAATAGATAGATAGATAGATAGATAGATAGATAGATAAATAGATAGATAGATAGATAGATAGATATTCTGTCTCATGAAA
>NC_068981.1:34650382-34657040 GCF_001194135.2 Octopus bimaculoides
TCTGTCTCATGAAAGCCCTTCAAGGTTTTAGGGAGTAAGCCCTAACAGTATGCTAAACATTCCGACACCGTCAGAGTCCTTTGTATTAGGTTGTTCCGAAGATAATGGCTGATTTCAGAAACATGATTTTATTCTGGAAAAATTAACAATAGAATTGTTTTGATTTGTCAAAGTATGAGCCGTGAACATCTATGCATCTCTGCCATCGATCAACGAGATTATTTATGCCTTGTTGATAAAAACTTATTGGCTTTGATGCTAAGAAATCTTTGAAAGCTGACTCCACCTCTGGTTTGAACCTGAAAGTTTTATCACTTAAAAACGTGTTTAAATACTTTTAAAACATGGTAGTCAGTGGGTGAAAGATCAGGAGAATATGGCGGATGTGGTAAAGTCTCGTATCCCAAGTCTGCAGCGTCATTCTTGCAACATGTGGCTTTGCATTATCGTGGAGCAGAGTTGGCTACGCCGATTCACCAATGCAGGTCTCATTTTTTGCAAGTGAGCATGCATTTCAGCGAACTGATTGCAGTAAACCCCTGCTGTAATGGACAACACCAATTGCAGACCACCAGACAGACACCATAATCTTTTACTGACGCAACTTTGGCTTTGAGAAATGTTTGGGGGACTCATCGATCTTATTGTCTACGGTTATCATAAAGGATCTACTTTTCGTCAAGAAGAGGATCATTGATGTTTCGCAAGAAAGAGCATCGAAACACTTCAAAACGCCGAACTTTTTGATTTTCATCGAGCTTTTTCACCTTACCAACCTTCTGCAGATTGCGTGAGACTGTTGCAATACCAAGTGCCTGAGACATTTCTCTGGCACTTTGGCGTGGGTTTTCTTCAACAATTGCTTTCAATTGTTCATCGTCAAGACTGCATGACCGTTCTCTACCTTCCTCATCTTAAAGGCTCTCATCACCACTACAGAATTTCTGAAACCACCTTCGTACTGTACGATCACTTGTGGACCCTTCTTCCCGTGCTCTATTGATATTGGCAGCTTTTTGGGAGGCATTGCGTCCAGGCTTGAACTCATGCAAGAAAAGTAAGCGAAGGTCCTTTTTTTGTCATGCCCCTAATTACGTGCGGCTATGCTTCAAGAATGTTTTCTGTCTAAAATAAGTTGAGAATCATTAAAGAGCATACATCAATTATTAAGTATGTCAAAATTCACCTAAAATATAAATTAAAATACTATGGTAAAATTGCGTTTCAAAACACAACACTTAGAGCGGCCATTGTTTTCGGAACAACCTAATATTTTTTTTACGAGGAGAATTTCGTCATGTTAAAAATAGCAGCCTAAACCTGCATCCAATCACACACTGCTGTGTTTAAAAAGAATTGGAATACACACACATATATATATATATATATATATATAATAGAGGGAGTGGTTACAGCTGGAAGGACTTTGATTATAGACTTGTAGAGTCAGGTCTGGCCTTGGCCGAAGAACAGCGGCAACAGACGACAACGCCCTTTCCTGTAACTAAATAAATCTCTTCTTTTTAATCAAACAAGGCATCTTGCATATCACTTCCTACCATCATCAAGACAACCACCACCACCACCACCACCACCACCACCACAAAGTTGTATGTAGATTTTCTCGCCCCACCCTCTACTGTATATTAACCATCAGCTGCAAGCTTCTCGAATGACACTGTTACATAAATAGTTTGCTATGTATTTTCACCTGACTCACTAATCTCACCATTTGCTCTAACAAATTAGCCAACAAGGGAGTGTCTAGGTAGTAACTTTACCTGGTAGAAATAGCAACCAAATTTTCCTTAAATTATACCCAAACTTCTTGACACAAATGATATTTAGAAGTTTACTCTGAATGTAGCATTAAACGTACCGTAGCCGAAAGTAAAGTGTGGATTTGTCGTATCAGAACGCCTTTGATCATACGTCTACTCACTTAGGGCTGGCCTGGGGCCAATAACAACACAACAAAAGAAAACTGAATCATTTCTGTATATCATCATATTTAAAAAGAAACTGCGTTAGTATAACTCTTGGTTAACCGCACGCTTTACTGAATTCTTTTTACGAATCTAAAATAATTTTGAAGAACATGTAGGATATGTGCTTAATAGGTTGTTGCGTAATCGTAAACAACATGTAGGCCGCATACTTTAAGGAGTGGTACGTACTTTTAGAGAGCATGTAGTCGTATGCTTTAGATAATTTTTCTTCGTACACCGATTGCCAAATCTACGGCACCAAATTGTTTCCTTTGTATTTGTATTTTGATTTATTTGACAAGGCAGCACTCAATTTCTTTAGGGCCTCCGAGGCTAGTATGGGCAATAGAAAAAGATCTTGATATCTCCAACCCGAAGGCGTGATCTAAACGTTTGCAAAAAAAAAAAAAAACAGGACTCCGCTAAATGCATCCGCAAGGACCAAAAGTTAAACCGGGAGAATTACTACATATATATATATATAGCCTGTCTAAAAGTATATGTATGGTTGTAATTGCGCTGAAGCTGAGTGAGATTCAGCTCACACGAAAATCATGATTCTCATGCTTATAATCTGCATGTTGTGTCAGGAATAAAACACAGAAATTACTTTGAAATATGGCTAAAAAGATATCCTTTATCTTTTACTTGTTTCAGTCATTAGACTGCAGCCATGCTGGGACACCACCTTGAATGGAAAAATAGGTAATGGGATTGCAAGAGCGTCACTGTTTCTCTGGTTCACCAGGTACTTCGTGGCAATCTCCTGTTCCTGTATGTATGTATGTATGTATGAATGAATATATGTATGTATATATGCGTGCAGACATGGATGTCTGGTTAAAAAGCTCGCTTTACAACCACGTACTTTTTAGATCAGTCCTGCTGTGCGACTGCGACACCTTGAGTAAGTGTCTTCTATTGAGTGAATTTGGCAGACAGCAACAGTGTGGAAGTTTGTCGCGCGCGCATGCGTGTGTGTGTTTCTCAACCTTCCCCCGTCGCTTGAAAACCGGTGGTGGTTTGTTTATTACCCCAATAACTTAGTGGTTCGGTAAAGCGACCGATAAAGTAAGTACCAGACTTTACAGGGATCGATTTGTATGCTCACACTAATAATGAAATATTTGCTAACAAGAGCCGTTGATCAAAATATTTGGTTCGACTAACAAACCTCTGTCTTTGAATGGTTTATTCAACTAAATCAGATCACGCCTATTAATGAAGAAAACAACAACAACAACGTCATCATTAACAACATTAACACCAATAAAAATAATTAATAAATACAACACCAACAAAAAGGAACAACCACGATAAAAATAAAAACGGTAAAAAAAAGACTGCTAAATACTCTGCAATCTGCAAATTAATGCCCAGCTAAGTGGGAACGCACACGATCCGTCTATACACATGTGCATCAAATATAAACACACATATATACACACACAAACGTACACACATACATACATATGTATATTTGATTATACATATATATACATATAGACACATGCATACATACATATATATATGTATATATGTACATATATATATATGTATATATATATATATATATATATATATATATATATATATATATATATATAAACATACACACACATATATATATACATATATACATGTCTATACACACACAGAGCACACAAAGATTCCAATGCTTGCAGAAACAAACACAGATATGCACATGCGCCCGCATATACGACACGTACACACATACGAAAACGAATATTCACACACAGACACAGAGGTATACACATTTCTATACGGACTGATCAATAAAGCTAGTAGATTGATAGCAGCTTCATTAGTGGCCAACATCAGACGCCTCGAATTTCAATCAAACAGCAATATTGACCATTAGACCTCTCTCTCCTCCTGTTACCAGCGAGCGAATGGTTGTGATTTTTGAGGTCAATTAGTTAATAGAGCCTGCAGAAAGTCAGCTGAGAATTAACTAACCTGTGATAAATACACAGCAATAACGTCAATAAATCGTATTTCACTTTGTACTAATGTTAATTACTATTCTTACCAATACAGAGTGGCCAAAACTCATAAATGTTCATTCCGTACTAATGCAAATGTGTAATTGAGGAAGTGACTGAAGTTGGGATTGGGAAGGAAGAAGCCAGGTATCAACAGATTGAAACACATATGTATAAAGTCGCAGACACATGACTGACGGGACCATACGTGGATATGTTTTGTACACATATAAAATGATGTTAATTATTTATGTCGTTTCTGTTATTCTCAAGCAATGTTAACACGGTACGATTGAAATTAGAATTACATATAGAATTATAAATTAGTCTTGATTTATGTGGATTACATACGTACCCATATATGAGTATAAATATGCATAGTGTGTGTATATGTATATGTATCATAGCTTAGATAATCTCGACCACTTAAGATCTGGATCAGGTTATGCCTAACTAAACAGCACTTCCTGAAGAAGCGTTTTAAGTTTTTCGACACCAAAGTCCACTTTAGTAAGGAGTTGTTTTACAGACACACGCGCGCGCACAACAGTAGTAGAGTTTTCACGAACCATTCTCTTGCATATAAAAGTTTTAATATATTGGCAAGTCTATGACGTCATGATTGAGTATGCAACCATTATCTTTCATTTGCTCGACATAGCTGAGCAGTCAAGCAGACACTCACACATGCACTCACTCATGACTGACCTCATGTACTAATATCGAAATATTGCCAATATATTTTTTTAAGCCAAAGCAATGCAAGATACATAAAAATGATTGGTTGTTTTACCTGCTATTTCAATATTTCAGGGTTTTAAGACCCCTTTCTCGGAAATCGTTTAGTGAAAGAGTATGAGTAGCCATTTTCTATTTAGGACTTTCTGAACTGTACGGTGTTGGTATTTTTGTTTCCTGTCTCACCACATTTACCGCGTATCTTGTCAATCTCATTTCAACAATATCGATGAACTTATAGAATTTGAAGTGAAGAACCCCGTTAAGATCGGTTCCTTATCTTTGATTTTGACCTCAAAATCACAGAGAATGGATGCATCTCCACTAAAGTTTACAGAAAAGCGGCAAACAAGGAGTCTATTTGTGCATTACAATTCAATTCATCCCTGCCCATCAGAGCTAAGATGTCCTATATTAAAAATGGGATCCACAGGATTTGCAGTAACTGTCTTTTACTATAGCCTTGTAAGTGGATTTAGTAGACGGAAACTAAAAGAAACCCATATGTGTGTATGTGTAGGGGGGTATTTATGTATGTATCTATGTGAGTGTGTCTTAGTGTCTGTGTTTGTTCCCCCGTCATCGCTTGACAATCGGTGTTGGTGTGTTTACGCCCCCCGTAACTTAACGGTTCAGCAAAGAAACCGATGGAATAAGCACTAGGCTTAAAAATAAGTCCTAGGTGTATTAACTCATAGTTATTTATAGTGTATGCAAATTTTGACAGAGCTCTACTGGACTGGCAAATCTGGATAATGAAGAGAAAATTAAAGACCACTAAATACATGGTGTAAAATTTAAACTTATTGTAGTTAGTATTGTTTGACGATTCACTCCGTTAATACGCGGAATTTCTCACACGGAAAGTATACTGCTGATCGGTCAGATAATATAGCGAATAAAACCTTTTCAGTAAAGCACTAGGTAGGCCGTTAAAGTGGAATACTTGCTCGAATTTTTGAGTGGACTAGTGTAGTGTAAAGGGAGACAAATCAATCTATGCTAGTGGTCATCAAACGCAATTATTCTGTGATGCATGTCAAATTTCTATGCCTAATGAATTTGTTTCATAAAGCCTAGACTTTTCTGGTATCATGAAGAAGTCTCCGACGACGATAGTTATACAATATCTCTAACTTAAATATCATCCCTGGCTATTTCATTAACAATTTCTTTTCCCGTTAGACAAAACGTGAGGTTTTGTGATCTGTTAAGGTATAGAGTAACTTTATCCAGGATTCTCTTTGTTATTGGAAGGTGTTCAGATTCTTGGTTTCTGAGTTTCCAGGTGATATGTGAGATGCAGAAAGGGTTTATCATGTATTTTTAATTAGATGAGTAAAGTAGTTGATAGGAACGCCTCTTGAAAGTGTTCACTGCAAATCTTTTGTAATTATTACCAATACGATCCAGGTTTGCTGTGGTTATTCAGTATCAAATCGCTTCATATAGACAGAGTTTGAAAAGTCAGGAAAGATTTTGAGCTTCAAGTTAGATGTTGGCTCATGTCTGTGTGGGTGTGTATATTCCATTGTAGTCAGTGATCGGGAAAACGGTATTTTCCAAGCAAGAATAGCTGACTTTCATGTTGTGAGCGTTCAAATGTTTATTGAGCTTGTTGCTCGGAGAGAAGTGGTATCATACTAAAGCTAGAAAGATCGTGGCTCTCTTCCTGATAACGTTCAAGTTATTAAACCAGCTTACGTTTTTCTTCCTGGTTCTACGGTGTGCAGTGATTGGGATCTTCCCCATGCACACCAGCTTCTTACTAAAACCGCTTCAAGTGCTTTGTAGCCAATAATGCTTTACTCCCTACATGCACACACACACACGCACATATACACACACACATACATAGATAGATAGATATAAATATTCATATATATACGTATGTATATATATATATATATATATATATATATATAT
>NC_068981.1:34658715-34660100 GCF_001194135.2 Octopus bimaculoides
TATATATATATATATATAAATATATATACACACACACAAATATACATATATACTTAATGTATATATATATATAGATGCATACATACATATATGCATACATGCATATACATATATACACACACATATACATATACATACTACATTTATAAGCGCGTGTATATGTGTGTATGCGTGTGATTGTACGTATTCTAATTCATAAATATTAGTACGTATGTCTTTGAGTATGTTTTTGTGTACATGTTTAAAAATATTCATATCCATAATCAATATAAATATAATAATATCATATGAATTTATAATAAAATATACAGATAATTACACGGGAATGTAAGTCTGTATGTGTGTATGTATCTGAATAAGAACATTAAAAACCTCCTGTTTTAGAGAGGTTTAAAAATCGAACTTCTCAAACGAAAATTGATTGATACTATAAACACTGATTTTTAGCGTAAATCAAAAATGAAAGAAAAATATAAAACAAAAAAATAAAATAAAATAGATAAATATAAATAAATCACAATTTGTAGATTACACGTTGAAAAATATTGATCGATACTCTTCACCCCAATACAGTTCGATTCCCACACGCAATCCCAGTGCCTAAATAATTAATGGTTATATCAAAAGAAGTGTGCAGTTAGTAGTTAGCCAGGCATGGTGATGACTGCATCCGATCAATGAAGAATCGAAAGAAGATCAATAGTTTACACGCACATCGAATTCATAATATTTGTTTTGTGAGAAAATGTGTGAATGGCTAAACAAGTGTGTTGATAGTCATATACGTAGGTATGCATGCGCGTACATACTTGAACGCATGCATTTAGATATATATATATGTGTGTGTGTATGTGTGTATTGTATGAATACACACACACACACACACACACACACACATATATATATATATATATATATATATATATATATATACACATACACACACATACTCACACAGACACTCACACGTGTATGGCGTTTGTATGTGTGTAACCATCTGATATACATGAACCATTGAAGGTACATTGTAATTCGTCTAATTGATGTATTTATTCAATGAGAGTGCTATATAAGCTAAATAGAAATTAGCTAGGACTATGACCAATGTCATTGTGAAATAAATAAACAGAATTTCGAAAATGCCAATATAAAGGAGGAAATGAACGGATCTACTTTACTCTAACCTTCAGGAACATTAGGATGTTTCTGCGACCATTCGCTTCTTTAACCGGTATAGAATTATAAGTGAACTAAGAAGGTGAATATAAACCGATTGGAACTAACATACTTTTAAAATAATATTATACATTTTATGTATCAATTTCACACACACACACACACACACACACACACACACACACACACACACACACACACACACACAC
>NC_068981.1:34660110-34662610 GCF_001194135.2 Octopus bimaculoides
ACACACACGAAGGCGGCGAGCTGGCAGAAACGTTAAGCACGCCGGGCGAAATGCTTAGCGGTATTTCGTCTGTCGCTACGTTCTGAGTTCAAATTCCGTCGAGGTCGACTTGCCTTTCATTCATCTTTTCGAGGTCGATTAAATAAGTACCAGTTACGCACTGGAGAAATAAAAGGAGAAATAAACGATATTAAATCTCTGAGCCAGAGGTAAACTGTGGCAGTACGGAATCGTAAGATATATTTGCCAACTAAATGTGGCAAATAGTATATGTGAATCACGTAAGGTTAGAGATGGGACCCTTGAACTCCCCTCGCAAATACTAATCAGATACAGACAGTGTGTCGTTAGACAGCTGGAGGAAATGTCTGCCTGGAGCTAAAAGCAACAGTAACATCGACCTCTAACGGACTGCCACATTAGATGGCAAATATATTTTACGATATATAGCTGGCCGCGTACACTTTTTTCTGCAAAATAGGGGTAGTTTATCCTGTTCAGGCTATATTATTAGCATTATCCTGCGTTTGAGAATTTAACTTTCTAAGACATCTCAACGCTTCTAAAAGTAAACTTAGTTTGTTTGTTTACGTTCATCGTAATTTGAATTTAATATATATATATATGTGTATATATATATATATATATATATATATATATATATATATATATATATATATAGAGAGAGAGAGAGAGAGAGAGAGAGAGAGAGATAGAAAGAAAGAATTGGATTAGATTAAATTAGATTAAAACTTGTCAAAAGGCCTAAACAGTGCGAGAGGGATGAAATACGAAAATGACAACAGTTAACGTTTTACTTTTTATTTCTTCAATATTTCGGGTCAGTACTCTTTTATAAGAACATGTGAAGAAATAGGAGATGGTACAGAGCTGTTATCTTTGCTCAGATAAATGGGAGAAGGTGGTGACATGCGCAGACTGGTGTTGTTATAGTAACCAGCCATGTAGTTCTTGTCTGTTGTGCAATGGTTTTATCATAAGATAGCTTCCTAGAATCTAAGATTGCCTGTGTTGTATTCTGTGGATCTGATAGTTCGAGTAAATTCTTGGGTCTGACACTTCAGCCGTTGTTTATAAACTGAAGTGTTTGTACGTAAGTGGTCATTGATACAATTCTGCAGTTTTCTGATGGAGTTCCCTATGTAGGATGCGTCACATTTGCTCTAGACCACTTTATATACTATGCAGGCCCTCAAGCACATATTTAAGTTGTTGATAGGACATGCACACATACACACACATGTACACACACACTTACAAACATATATTTATATATACTTATACATACTTATACATGTACATACTCAATCACATTTACATTAAGGATTATATGTGTTTCTGTATACGTGTGTATTACATAAGACATGAATAATAAATTATGGTTGTGTAAAAAGGAATGCAGCTTCTGTTTAATTAATATGTGTTTAGAAACTTAATTTAGGAGTATTATGATTAAATGTATACTTGAACCTTTACATGGTAAAATTGTAACAGCGTCATATAATTTTTGCTGATGTTTTGACCCCCTGACCGAGGTGCCACTCTTCGATGTAAAAATATATAGGAAAGGAATTCAACTGATCGATCGAACCCCCATGCCATCTTCTAATTTTCTTTTTTTTTTTATGAAATTAAATATACATTCGTTGTGTTATCAACTCTAACACAATAATCTAGATTTCCTTTGTGTTTTGTAAAATAACATGATGCAATAGTTCTTTGTTGAAAACGCACGATCAACTGGTTAGAAAGTGTCATATTTTTATGTCCAACATAACAATTGAATCATGAAGTTTACAAGTTTCATATTTAAAGAGTAGTTTGTATGTTGCAATCGCTGTCTAACCTAAGTTCTGCCGTCCAGAGAATTGTGATTTCGCATTGAGAAAGATATTTTAAATTCGTTACTTTTGTGACATATTCTTACTATTGAATGTCATTGGGTGTAACGCATACATTGTTTTGTTTTATGAGTTTGTAAAAGGTTGATAGTAGCAATAGAGACTTTAGCCTCTCTTTATCACCTTTTAACAAATTATTTATTAGGAAACAGTAGAACAATTAACAACATAATAAAAATAAGTTTTATTTTGGTGATGCCTGGCTTTACAAATCCTGTGTCATTTAGCCTAGCAGCCGCTGGTTAACTTGAAATCGGCATCTGGATATTAAGAGCTTCGTTGAGGTATGCCAATGGAGCAAGTAGTTGTCACATCGAAAGCATCGCGCTAAAGAGGCTTAGAAAGCGCGCGAAGCGCTTTAAGTACTGGTTTTACTACGCATGCGCACTCGTGGGGCTTCCGGCAAGGCAAGTCCCTTGCGCATGCGTAGATTGTACTTCCTTAATGGCGGCCATAATTTCGCGCCACCACAAGTTTATTGCTATATTTTTATAACGTATTCATCTATTCATTACTATGATGTATTCGGTTGATGCAAAGTTAAGCACTCTGTGTGGTTTGTATGGTTTTAACTGCTA
>NC_068981.1:34665121-34666629 GCF_001194135.2 Octopus bimaculoides
AGCGAAGACACCTACTAAAGCTCCACGAGGCTCCGGCAGGGGATGGTGGTGAACCCTGCTGTACTCTTTCACCACAACTTTCTCTCACTCTTACTTCCTGTTTCCGTTGTGCCTGTAATTCAAAGGGTCAGCCTTGTCACACTGTGTCATGCTGAATATCCCCGAGAACTACGTTAAGGGTACACGTGTCTGTGGAGTGCTCAGCCACTTGCACGTTAATTTCACGAGCAGGCTGTTCCATTGATCGGATCAACTGGAACACTCGACGTCGTAAGCGACGGAGTGCCAACAATTGGCAGTATGAGTCTCTATATCTGCTTTTCTTCCTCGATTTCTTTTCTGATTCTGACTTACTCCTTCCTTCTTCATCTTTTGTACATTCATCAATGAATCTATTATTGCTTTATTAGTTTTAATACGCTTATTTCTACTACCTCACTTTCTTGGGTTTTCTTCTTTCTCTCTCATCCCCCATCACCCTCCCTCATATGTGTGTGTGTGAACATGCGAGCGCTCATTTTCTAAATAATTATAATACGGCGGTTTGGTTATTACTGTTGTTTCCACCCCACCCCACCCCCAGATCGATCTCGATTGAGCAAACTTACGATCAATGCAATCGAAACCATGACAATACACTCACTTTCGGTTTACTCTTTTCTCTCTTTTACTCTTTTACTTGTTTCAGTCATTTCACTATGGCCATGCTGGAGCACCACCTTTTAGTCGAGCTAATCGACCTCAGGACTTATTCTTTGGAAGCCTAGTACTTATTCGATCGGTTTCTTTAGCCGAACCGTTAAGTTACAGGGACGTAAAAACACCAGCATCAGTTGTCAAGCGATGTTGGGGGGACAAACACAGACACACAAACACACACACACATATATATATATATGTACATATATATATATATGTACATATATACGTCGGGCTTCTTTCAGTTTCCGTCTACCAAATCCACTCACAAGGCTTTGGTCGGCCCGAGGCTATAGTAGAAGACACTTGCCCAAGGTGCACGCAGAGGGACTGAACTCGGAACCATGTGGTTCGTAAGCAAGCTACTTACCACACAGCCACTACCATAACTAAATCATTCTATCTTTATGTAAGCCGGTAGGGTGTGATTAGGAGGAAATTTTGTCTCCTATTTGTAGCAGATCGAGTGACCAAGCACACGTTAGTGACGGCAAACGTAAATGCAAAGTTAAAGAGATTGTTTTACCCCTAGTTAAATGCTATCTTTAGATATCACATATCCAGTGGTTGTATGTACCACGTATATTGGAGAATCACTTCCTTTTTCAACATGCTGATATATTTTGTGTCTATGACATCTGCTATTCATTTCGAACTACATCGTTTATGACGCAACATCGCGCGTAAGGGTTTATAAAAATGCAGATTTATTTTAAAACCCTTCTAAACGGTTGTTCAGAGTTTATTTCGGGTCTTATGCACTATTTTGAAAAAAAAAACATCTAGTTTGGAAATTTCTCTCCCCCCCA
>NC_068981.1:34667425-34669893 GCF_001194135.2 Octopus bimaculoides
ATATATATATATATATATATATACATATACATATATGCAAGTGTGTGTGTATGATTGTATGTATATATGTTTGTATGTATATCTATGTTTGTCTGTCTATTGTATGTATGTATGTATGTAGGTAGGTATAAAATAGTTCAAAAGGCTATCAAGCGGTGGATTTTTTTGCCAAAGAGAATGACTGTTTATTTTCGCCAGTTTATTATGTTTTTTTCGTCCTATCGTTGTTCCTTTATATTCATCAAGCCATTTACGCATGTTAACCGCCTCCACTTAAATGTGAGGCTTGAAGAGATAAAAAACGCTTGGCACATTGGTGAATATTTTAGCTTATTGACTCAACAGGCTTTAAACTCACAATGCTTAATGTGTGTGTGTGCGCGTGAGTGTGAGCGTATATATGTGTTTGTGTGAATGTATGAATATATTTTTTTCTCTTTTTAAGTTACAGTTAATTTTGACAAGCCATCTGCTTGGTATCAAGGTTGAGAAAAGCATGTTGCATTCATCATCCATTAAATCCTTGCTTGTGTATATAAACATGTAAATATACAGGTGTATGTGTGTGTGTGTGTATGTATGTGCGTATGTGTATATGCGTGTGTGTGTGTGTGTGTGTGTGTGTGTGTGTGTGTGTGTGTGTGTGTGTGTGTGTGTGTGTGTGTGTGTGTGTGTGTGTGTGTGTGTGTGCCTGCATATATATATATATATATATATATATACTCACACACACTCAAATATACAATACATGTTCGTTAATATATACATACATAGCTATTTTGCCCTTGGTTGGGCACGACAGTCGTGACCAGCCAAGGGCGAAATGCAGTGTAGATTATCATATTTCCATATAATAAACACATTTACCCACTTCCTCCAACGCATTGAGTTCTACATCAAATGAAATATATATTGTGTATGTATTTCAAAACACTTTATTCGTTTTATCTCTCTCTTTCTCTCTCCTCCTCTCTCTTTCTTTCTTTCTCCCCATCTCTCTCTCTCTTTCTCTCTCTCTCCCTGTCTCTGTATACACACACATGCATATATCAATGTATACATATATACACATTATATATTTCATATACATTATATAAATGTAAGTGAGTGTGCACATTATATGCGCATGTATATAATATAGCAACAACATTATATATGCATATATGTATGATATATGTAAATATGTCTGTACTAATGTTTACCTTAAAAATCGAAATGAAGCATGAAAACTATAATTCAAAACGACAAATAAAAATGAAAATCCTCTCATCAGCCATGGAAACCAAGATCAGCATAGGTTCGATGCATTTGAAATCCAAGGACTTCAAATTTCATGATAATACTCTTCCGGTTGTACCAATGATAGTAAATATCACTGAAGTGCTGGTTGTGCAAGCACTAAAAGTTTAGTACAATAATAGTCAAGTGAAAAGGAAAACTGCAGTCAGTAATATAGTAAGGTAAAATTAGACATGTGTATGTATGTGTGTGTGTATGTATATATATATATATATATATATATATATATATAATACAAATAATATGTGAGTATATGCATATATACGTACATGTATGCACATACCTACGTCTACATGTATATATAGATGCATATCTGGGTACAGGACGTCACAAAAAAACGTGGACAAAATGAAAAACAAAACATAAACAGAGCACAGAAAACACACAGGCCACATAGAGAACATTAGTCTTTCGCCAAGGTATGGAAAAACAACACTAACCAAATAATAAATATGTATGTCTGTGTCTGTGTATGTGTGTGTATGTGTATGTGTATATTCATATTCTTTTATTCTTTTCTTCTTTTACTTGTTTCAGTCATTTGACTTCGGCCATGCTGGAGCAAATCGATCCCAGGGCTTATTCTTTGTAAGCCTGTACTTACTCTATCGGTCCTTTTAAATTGCAAAATCTTTGATCAGATTCTCAAAATTAATCTTACGTAAAACGTCTGCTTCTATACTTCGTGGAGATAAGGCATCCCGAATATTATTTTAGCAAGTTTAAAGAGATTTATTTTGTGCCTTAAACCATTTACCATTTCTGTGGTACCCCTCTTCCTTTGATACCCTAAACACGTGCTTATTTTGCTTAATGGCTAATCCAGCACTCGTGATGCAGCAGTTGATGATTGTGCTAATTATTATAGGGGTAGTCAAGACGGCCATGACTATGGCCGTCTATTGTCGATCTGCTGTTGGGGTATGTATTTATTGTTTGTAAGCCTGACATTGTTATCGGCGAAAATAGGGCTTTACACATTGTTGTTACTGTTGTTGTTATTTTTCTTTTGTTTGTTTGTTTGTTTTGGTGGTGGTGGTGGTCGCCGTGGATGTCGGAGTGACGTGGGCAAACGATAGTAGTGTTGATGGTGTCCTATGGGTCGGACAGGTCATAGACTCAAGTGTTAGACAATGTAATAGAGATAAACATTTGACGAAACAGATCCT
>NC_068981.1:34670944-34676096 GCF_001194135.2 Octopus bimaculoides
GAGAGAGAGAGAGAGAGAGAGAGAGAGAGAGAGAGAGAGAGAGAGAGGGAGAGAGGGCGGAGAGAGAGCGCATTAGCCTGGCATCATATATTCTGTACAAATATCTTTGCAGTTATTTAATTAGATTTTGAATAACGGATGATAACTCCGCCATTTAGATGACGACATTTAAATTGCGGAATTCGCATGCATTACTTAAACATCATTGAACAACTGCGAAGAAATTCGCACGACACCTATGGCGTCCGGCTACTGATAACTAGTAAAAGTGTATTCATCCACCTCTGCGGTGTTGAGTACTACTTCTTTTAGTTCCTCGCCAACACGTATATGTATGTATATATATATATTGTTTTATTGTCTAATTTTTACTCGTTTCAGTCAGTTGACTGCGGCCATGCTGGAGCACCGTCTTAAAGGGTTTTAGTCGAAGAAATCAACTCCAGGACCTATTCATTGTAACCCTAGTACTTATTCTATCGGTCTCTTTTGCTGAACCGCTAGGTTACGGGGGGACATAAACATACCAGCATCGGTTTTCAAGTGATGGGGGGGAGACAAACACAGACACAAATACACACACACACACACACATAAATACATACATATGCAACGGGCTTCTTTCAGTTTCCGTGTGTGTGTGTGTGTGTGTGTGTGTGTGTGTGTGTGTGTGTGCGTGCGTGCGTGCGTGCGTGCGTGTGTGTGTGTGTAATTATATAAATAGAGAGAGGAAGCCTCTGCACGGTTTTCGTTTGACAAATCCGAACAGAAGGAGTTGGTCGACCCGGCCGTAAGGAGGAAGACACTCACCCAAATCCCTGTGCGCTATGATTGAGTTCAAAACCGACAAGAGCACTCAGAGAGCGCAAACCTCCGCCATGGCAACACCAACGTCCTCTCAACGATTATCCAGAGAGGATTTTTAAAACGAGAATATCTGAAATAAACTCAACTGCTCTCACAAATGAGAATATTAAAAATGAACTCGACCGCTCTCATAAATTAAGTAAAAAAGCAGGAAAGACAACCCAGAATCCTTGTCCGGTACCAGTCACGAGGCCAGACATCCCTGAAAGTTTCATCCGAATCCATCCAGCAGTTCTTGAGATATCTTTCTCCGCGAACAGACAAACAAACACGACTGAAAACAATACCTCCGCCTTAACGAAAACGGAGGCAAAATTGCGAAACTTTCTAACCACACAACCATGTTACGCCTGAATTGTATGATGTGTTTCCTTTACTTTTCAGAGCGTAGACTTTACAAACAGTAACTTTTCAGAGCGTAAACTTTACAAACAGTAACTTTTCAGAGCGTAAACTTTACAAACAGTAACTTTTCAGAGCGTAGACTTTACAAACAGTAACTTTTCAGAGCGTAAACTTTACAAACAGTAACTTTTCAGAGCGTAAACATTACAAGTAGTACTCTAACTGCAATATATGCAAATTTGAGTAGGCATTTCAGTTTAATACGTGTTTAAGTGGGATTCGGATAATAATTGCTATGAAGTTCTTTTAGTGAGCAGAAGTGTTCAGGAGTGCTTCGCCTTCGAAGAGTGGTTAGGCAGCCATGGAACATGTCAAGCCAGTCTCCTTATTTTTCTATAATAAAAAGGTAAAGAACCCCTTCCTAGACACAAGTCCGAACAACATTGTTTATGGAAGACCAGCAGTCGCCCATGCATACTAGCTTCCCGTCTCCACGCCACCGATGTAAACCAAGTGAAAGGCAAAGACCGATACAGTTTGGCACCAGTGACGTCTTAACTCATTTCTACAGGTAAGTGAATTGGAGCAACGTGAAGTAAAGTGTCTTGCTCAAGAACACAACATACAGCCCGGTCCGGGAATCGAACTCACTACCCCATGATTGTGAGCTCTAACCACTGATCCATACGCCTTCATTTTTCTATGTGCGAACAGAATAACGAAACATATTTGCTTTAGCCTACATTCTATAGCGCAGGTGTTACAAACTGACTAAAATATATTATCATGTGTGTGGGCGCGTGCGCGCATTTGGGTATGTGTGTATGTGAGTGTATACACATAATACATACATACACCCACATATGCAGATGTATGTATTATGTATGTATGCATGCATGTATATGTGTGTGTGTTAGTCACCAGAATTGGCTTTCCATCGATATCAATATAACAGTGCTTATTCTGAGTCTCGAGTCATGGTGTGAAAAAAATGATTCGCTCTACTGCACAGGTCTTTCTCCCGATTCACTATGGGTGTCAATGCTTATTCTCTTCAAATTGTGTTTAACTATATCCTTATATCTCAGCCGGGTTATTAAACTATAACTTTTATCAACACTAACAAGTTGTGCATAGTGTTTGTTTAAGGTGGAGATTCACTCATAAGTACAGATTTCCCTGCATCAGTATCTCTTCTATGTTAAGAAGCTTGGATTTCTCTTAGATGATTTTCCTGATTTCGTCTTTCAGGATGATATTCTTTGTTTGCTTCAAGTTTGTTATCATAAATGCATACAGTTTCCCTTCTCCCTTTCTTTGTCTGTTTCTGGTATAATGTCTATGCCTGCGATCCATACAATAGGCTGGATAATATCAATGCTCAGCAAACTTTGCATTTCACTTGGACTATAACGTACTTGCTGTTCCAAAATTGCTCTCTGAACAGTATTGCTCGTGTTACTCAGATACGTAAAGTGGCTTACCTATATCAGCTCCTAATCTTCAATTTTGAAGGACACATACTGTACTACTTGTCTTGTGTTAGAATTAAATTAGAATTTCTTGATATTAATATTCAGCCTAAACTTTGTGGTTGCATTTCCAAAAGCACTACTCGGCCTTGCATTCCATCTGTACTGAGGGAGATAAAAACACGATCATCAGTAAACGGTATTCTTCTCATTAAAATATGTTTAGTGTTAGTCTAAGCCAGTGTTTCTCAACCATGTTTTTTTACCTAGGGATCTCTTTGATTCCTATTTTACTAGGGGGGGGGAGGCCCCTAGTCACCTGCTGTTAAAAAAAGACATCCAATTACATTTTTGTAATTAAATATTAGGAATTGTGTAGAAATATTATTAAAAGGTTTTGTGTATTGTAGGCGTATTAATGGATATAAATTTTAACAGCAAAATCTTATATGGACCTCCAAGGGCCACATGGACCCCAGTTGAGAACCACTGGTCTAAGGTTTAATGTTTGATACTTAAATGAATTTAATATCAGATCTATAGAATGACTCTTCGAAAAATCGCTGTCAAAGTAAAAATAATGTTGACGCAAGTACACAGCCCTTCTTGAAGCCCACTATAACATCAAACTGCGCAGAACTGAGATTCAACTGCATAACTTGGGCTCTTCTATCATTTTGAAGGGATTCAAATATATTCAATTAACTTTTTCTGACGTCCGAACCTTCAGCTGAATTTTTAGTTTTGAATACTTTCGTAAAGTCAAGGAAAATCACAAACAGTACCTTGTTTTGTTACATACGTTTCTCTTACATCTGAAGGACATTGAATACCATGTTCTATTTTCCTACTGTTGTGATTTGAGTATTGAACATGGCATAAATATTAGCCGATACTCAAGAGGGTTAGTGTCGTGGATTTGAGTGGCTGTCCAACGATCACTGGAGAGTTTCCCCAAATTCAGGGTTTTTATAACTGCTCATACACGAATTCTAGAACCGTACCTCGTGAAAGATTTCTTTAATGAAAGTTCAGAATTCGTATATGGGCAGTAATTTTTAACCAATGAGAAATTAACAATTTCTCCTGTTCGGGCAAACGAACCTACGTTCTCTCTCCGCCTCTTATGAGTTTGCTACACTACTATCGGTTTTAGCCGGAGGCTGTGGCCATGCTGGGGTGCCGCAATTAAGATATTCATAACGCTTCTTCATCTTCTAAACCTCCATTGGGTTTCAGTTGGAACTACTAGCTTTTCTCTCGGATTTCTCTATTGAGCAACATATTTATGAGCATCTTCCTGAAAATAGCAAGTAGGAAAGCTCCTTAATAATCCCTGTATTCAATTCTATAATCATTTTCGAATAAGCATTCTTCCAGCTGTGTGTGACATCCTCAGCTTATCATGGTTCCAGCATCAACTACTGAAAATATTTTATGGGTTTACTCTGTTTTCCAACACTTCTGCCGAAATCTCGTCCACTTCTACGGCCTGAGAGTGACCTCGTTGTGGCCAACATCATTTCTTCTACACTAGGTGGATCATCCATTAATGTGATAGACAAATTTTCGAAGCTTTCAAGAAGGGCGGATAAACTCAAGAGAGGTAATGGCCTCTGATATCTACCAAGTGCTCCGAAGTAGCACCTCAAATACGCAGAGATATATCACTCTTTGGTCACCTACTGGTCGGCCGCTCCACTAACATGTAACAGAATCAGCACATATCAGCCAGTTCTTGCCCACTCCGTATACTATAGCTCACTGAGAGTGCGCTGCTAGTAACTGCAAAAGCTATTAGCACTTAAATCCCTTTCTTGTTAAATCTTATTAAATAATGTCAACAAGTCAAAATAATATATATAAATATTCATACACACTGCTTCTCTCTCTCTCTCTTTCTCACTATTTATCTCTATATCTATCTCTATTTTTCTCTCTCTTTCTCTCTCTCTCTTACCCTCTCATTTAATCATACACACATATACACACATATACATACATACATATATGTGTATGTGTGTGTGTGTTCGTGTGTATGTATATACGCTTATGCAAACATAAATATAGATAAATTCTTTTATATTATTGACTTGTTTTACCAATAGAGCGTTATAGGGCTTAAATCAATAAAGCTATTACTAAAACAAACAAGAAAAGATTACGCGGAAGCATGCTCCGAGTACTGCCAAATACTGTACATTTGTTCAGTACTGGGTGGGATTTCGTATTTTCTTATTTGTCACAGAAATGCTTACATGGAAATAAGTAGAAACTAGTTCTTTTGCTCCGCTGTCGTTCTATGTCTTGTAGTTAGCAAAGAAGCTCCTTTCCACCGCACTAATATTGTTGTTTGAGATTACTATTGTTGTTGTTATTGTTGTTGTTGTCTTCTTCTTCTTCTTCTTCTTCTTCTTCTTCTTCTTCTGCTTCTTCTTCTTCCTCTTCCTCCTCCTCCTCCTCCTCCT
>NC_068981.1:34676691-34683647 GCF_001194135.2 Octopus bimaculoides
CTTCTTCTTCTTCTTCTTCTTCTTCTTCTTCTTCTTCTTCTTCTTCTTCTTCTTCTTCTTCTCGTTCTTGTTGTTGTTGCTTAACTCCAGGTCAAATCTGGACCTAACTATTTGTATATCAGGAATTATCCCCTCCAATATATCCGCCCTCCTTGTTTTGTTTTTTTTCTTCTTTTTTTTTTTGAAGACGGTAGAGTGTGAATTGAGGGAAATTTAGTTGCCATTACTAGCAGATCGAGTGACCGCGTAGAACCCCCTACCCAACTCATTCGGCGGCTCGTGACTTTACAATAAAATAATACACGAACTGTTACAATATGACCAAGTCGATGCAGTGTGTCATTCTTTATAACTAGTTGACACGGTTCACCACATTACAACTAGGTTAAAGCAATATAACTCTAAAGAGCTAGTCTTAAATGTCTTAAGTTGCCAAATATCAAAATAATGCACTATCAAGAGCTGTATTAAATAGGAGAAATCTTAAGATATATCAAATCTACATTAAGAAATACGTCTGATAAATTTGAGTTCAGATATAAGATCTTTTAACGGGTTCTGTTTTTATTTGATGACATAATGTCTCTGAAGCTTTATTCAGTTTGTTTATGGGTTTAGAATTGCTATTTGATGTTTGTTCAGTGGAAGCAAGCGAGTTATGACAATAAAATGAGTGTAATGATAGCTAGCTTAATGAGCTGTGTACTTTAAAGTAACTCGTTTAAATTCCTTAAGTACTGAGCGTGATTCCATGTAAGTTCGACTTTGCTTATCTTTTACATTCAGCAGCAAGTTTACCGAGACGATCGTTAATCGTCTTTAGAGCAATTATAAGTTACCTTTGGTTGATTTCAAAATCGGAACTGTTCTTTGACCGGCAGTGAATTGATTGAGTTGTAAGAATGTTGGATAGAATGCCTCGTGGAAATTGTTTCGACTTGCTGTGTTCTGAGTTCAAAACTTCCTAGGTCAACTTTGTTTTTCATCCTTTAGTGGTGGTTAAAAAGGAAAAAAAAAACTGCAGCAATTTAAGATGGTGGATTTACTGGCTTGTAGGAACGGGAGACTGGATGCTTTGCAGTATTTGTTTCAAGTCTGATGCAAGCATTTCGGGTCAGGTTTCCGATTTGAGGAGCCATTCCTTCCGCCTTCTGGTCTCCAAAACACAAACATTGCAGGATATAATTGAATCTTTACTCAAATTACAGCAATATTAAATTGAGGTCGAACAAAATGGTCTCCCCAACGAGAGAAAGAGAGGGGGGATTGTGAAGAGGAGAAAGATGGGAAGAGAGAGAGAGAAAACAGCGTTTGTACTACAACTACACTTCGGTTCTTTTCTTTAGCTTCCTCTAATCATGGTTGAGCTATTTTCCTTCAGCCCTATTCTTGTTATTTACAATCAGCCTCACCACTGTCCTATGCTTCTTTTATAAAGCCTAATAAAGCTGAAACATGCCTGTCGCTTTCTCTAGTTAAATTTCAAGACCGGATCCTTACCAACCTGTATTTTCCATATTGTGCAAAACTTTTAGTCAGCTGATATCACTGGAGTTGCCTTTCTTGCTTCTTGCCTTTAGATTTTTCACACCACTAGAGTGATATTTTACCCACTAATTACCGGGATGATTGACACATACATTTGTAAGATTCTACAATATTTCGGAATTAGCCATGGATGCCATATCTTCCCCCTTCTCATGTTTCCTATAGATGTGGGAAGCAAATATTTCGAAGAGAAAACTAAGTGGTGGGATGTAAGTGGTGGGATGTAAGTGGTGGGATGTAAGTGGTGGGATGGAAGAAATAGCAAAAGATCAGACTGGTTCTTTATTTTGTGTTAGACATTAAGGTTAAGGTCATGCTGTAGCGTGTACATGTTTAAATTATTTTGTTTCCTCCTTTTGAGCTCTCATACCTTTCAACTGTGACTTTTCATTTTAATAAAAAAACGATTGTTATTGTTGCTACTATCTGGTCTCAACTCAGCTATGATCAATCAGAATTCAGATGTGTTCCTACCATCACTATAATTATCATTCACCATTATAGCTTCTGGTTTGTGTTCATACCACTTTTCTGTCACACTCCAGCCTAAAATTCCCGATGCACTCCTTTACTGATAAATGCTTTCTGCATTTACTTAAAAAAGGATTACTACTTTCATCTCCTTTTCCACTGATTCTGCTTATGCTCTCTGAGTGAGTTTTATCAATCTCAGCCTTTATCAAATTCGTTCTAATGGCTTCTTCTTGAGTGGCTTTGTTCTGATTAATTAACGTTCTGTGTTTAGATGTCGTCGAAGTCAACTTTGCTTTTTATTTTTGCAGGGTCAGTAAAATAAAGTACCAGTTAAGTACTGGGGTCGATGGCATCGACTAAACACCTTCCTTAAATTAATGGCCTTGTGTCTAAATTTTGAAACAATTGTTGTTGTTGTTGTTAGCAGTTCTGATCGTATGAGTTTACAAAGTTCCGCTTTGACAGTGGTTCATAAAGAATCTCTGGATGAATATTTTCTTTGTTTAGTTTAGCAACAAGAGGGCTTAGAATGTATAAACACGCTCTCCATTAACTGCGATAGAATAGAGGTCCATTTAAGCATTGTTTTTAATCGTGTTTATATTTTGTTTATATTTACAGCCATTTATTATGTCTATTTCGTTCTAAAATGAGTAATTTTGTAGTTGATAGAAAAAAAGCTAACCACAACAGTGGTAGCTATTAATATATCCCACGAATTATTGCTCTAAAAAAGTAGAAACAATTAAGTAAATATAGTTTTTAATGTACGCATTTATAATCACAACGTGAAAATAATAAAAGTGGCAAAAAAAAACATGAAATTGTATTACAAAAACATTGTAAGCAGTAACGAAGAAAACAACGCAGGCTACCTAACGTTTGCTAACGTTGTAAGTTGAATGCGAATGCTAGACATTAGTTAATATCAGTAAATGAAAAAAGTGTCACAAAAGAGAGTGCTTTCTTGTCTGAGGAATTTTTCCAAGTGTGGGCTAGTACGAAATTTACACATATCGTCTCTTTTCCCTTGCGTGGGTCGTTTGATTTTATTTGGTTCGAGTGCTAAATGTTTAAGCATATTGCATTACGCTTTACTCTACATCGCCATTTATTATTATTAATATTATTATTGAGTGAGACAGCAGTGCATGCCATCAAAGTGACACTGGGATAAAAAATATATGAAGCCCACTAAACCAATCATGACTACCCATCTGATAAGGGTACACCAGGCACATGCATCACAACCATATGTGCGCGACATGGTGGCTTCATATCAAAGTTAAACAGTGCATGAACTTTCAGGTGGGGCCCAGTTAGAATTGTCTTCAGGTCGAGTAGCCCATCCCACTCAAAAGGCACCTGAATAAAGTTTGTTTAAAGATTTTGAACGAAACACCCATGTTTCTCGGGGTGAATTATTCAAACTCCAAAGAAATCCTCTCAAAACATGGCTATGATATCCCCCCCACTATTTCTGCTCGTGATCAGAGATTCACATATCGTCAGTCACTAAGCAGCTTAACAGGTTATGGTCAAGCTACTGACAAGCAAATCTGTGGTATTGAACAGAATATTTGCTGTAGCCCATTTTTTATACCAAGACAAAACATGTACATGATAACACTTCCAGTAAGTTACGATCAGAAGCCATGAGAGTCAATTATTGTTATAAACATTATTGTTATATCAAAGAAATTAGATAGGTTTTGGAAGCTTCGTGAGTTTGTGTTTTATTTTTCTTGTTTAGGGGCTTCTCTTTGTTGTTTTTTATTGGTCTGAGCTTTTGAGTTCACAAGAGCCACAAGGGACTGATAAACTGTCTTTGTTATTCGATGTAAGGCACAATTTTTAAAAAGAAAGGAACTTTTTCGGAAAAGAAATATTTTCAAAATGGCTTCGTTTCTGCAGGTCGACTAAATAGTAATAGCAGCAGCAACAGTAGTAATAACGTTAAGAACAGCAATAGTATTAACAACAACAATGACAACAGTAACAACAGCAAGAACAATGACTTGTCAAACAAAGAAGCTCGCAGAATTTCCAGCTGGAGAGAGAAGTCTACAGCCAACGCCATCACTGCTATGGTAATAGTTTGTAACAGCAGAAACAAAAGTACCACCACACAAATAGTAAGTAATAACGATAGCAAGGACGTCAAACGTAACAGCAAGGGTTTCTTCGCTGGAATTTCCTTCACAAGGAAGCTATACTGCTTCTCTTCAGAAAACATGTGGGTAAAACTAGAGGGCACGGCTTTAGTTTGGATAATTCCAACTGCAACTGCTCAAAAGATTGTTCTATATCGCTACACGAATTTAACAGCTTGTCGCCTGGAGATGACCACCAACGCACAATTAGAACGGGCTCTCCTCAATGTTCAGCAGGAATATTCGAGCAAGGTTGTTTGGTGGGGTTGAAACCGTATTCATGTCTGAGGCCCTCGCAATACAACATTCAGTGGTCAACCACCCAGTGATAACTTCGCTGTCACCCTCACTTATTTAAGAAAAAGGACGATATGTAATAAGGTTGTTAACTTTGTTGTTAGCGATTCATGTATATACTACTTTTTAATATAATAAATTTTTACCACATAATTTTATATTCTTTTCATAATAATAAATTTGGGCACAGTTAGATCATCAACAACTTCTGGCGAGTCTAGAATGCCAATATCCACCAGAGATAGATCTCTGGTGGATATTGGCACGCTTAATGTTGGAGGGAGTGAAACTACTGGATGTAAAGTGAAGGAAACAGCAGAACTGTTTGGGACCACATTTGAGGTCCTTTTTAGGCAAAGCTTGAGCATTTGAAAAGGATCCTAGATTTCATTACCCTGCTGAATGGGGGTGGGTCTACGAGTAACTGTGAAGGGCCAACAACCTATATGTCTCGTTGGCCATCTCCGAGCTTTCTACCGTCCCAACTGAAACAGGAAGCGGGAAAGGAAGGCCCCATTGTTGCAAGAACTACAGTGTGCCATATCAGAAGCAGTTGCAACAGTAATAGCAAGGGTAAAAAGAGGGGTAACAATAACAATATCCGTGATAACATTAACAGCAAAAACCGATGACACTGACGACCGCAGCAGAAAAATGAGCAACAGTAGCATCAATAACATCAACATCAAATTCATCAGAAGAAGCAACTGAGAAGGCAGAAAATAATGAGTACAACAAAATAATCACTACCCAGGAGATATCCCAACCCAGCACTCTGTCGCCCTCTGCCTCTGGTCGTCCCCTCTTACAAGTACAAATACAGAAATGTACACTCAAGAAATGTGTTCTCGCTCCCTTCCGAGACGGAGTTTTCCGACCATACTTCTGGTGGTGAGGAGGAGGAATCACTGAAAAGCAAAGAAAGAAAGAAAAACTAAATTTAAAAAAAAAGAACAAAACACAATACAGCACGAGTACTGTATTGTGTTTTGTTACAATACAGCATTTTATCCTTTCGAAGTCGATAAAATAAGTACCAGTTGAGCACTGGGGTCGATATAATCGACAAGCCCCCTCCCCATAAATTCCAGGCCTTGTGCCTATAGTAGAAAGGATTATTATAATTAGTGCATTGATGAATGCTCGCGAAATAACGAAGACGTTCAATGAACCATTTAATTATTAGAAGTGCTACTTTCTGATAAAATATTCTACTTGTAATTTTGATTAGATACATTTGTTTAATTACAATTCAGTCGATATCGAGCAGACCTATGACTAGAGATATTCCAACCATGACCATCTCATAGACTTCCTTACATAATTGATTATGTAATGAAGATAATATAGTAATATTGTGCTTTGTTTTGTTTTGTTTTTAATACAGTTATATCTATTTCTAGCAAGTCAAACAACCACTCACTATAAACCACCTCTATTAATTCAATACTGTAGTAACAGAAAAGACTGCTTTACTCTAGAAATTAACCAATATCTATCTTCTATTCATTAGGTCATTTGTACTTTACGACACAGCAAAATTTCTCTAGAAATACGCGATGTCCTACTTTCCATTGCGACAACTTCCAGATAAACCAATTTAAACACAAAGAACAATTTTTTTTTCATACGTACGCACGTGTGTTTGTGTGAGTGTGTGCGTGCGTGCGTGTGTGTGTGTGTGCGTGTGTGTGTGTGTGTGCGTCTACATCTATGCAAAGAGACATAAAGAGAAAGTAAAATCAAAGTTGAAAACAAGTAACGATATTTTAGTAATTTTTTACTGTGGCAAACATTCAGATGATATCTTCAATAAATGATGATAAGAATAAGCAGTAATTATAAACTTAAGTGTGAAAGCCTAATGTTTAAGGTGTTGGGCTCACGATAATAGAGTCGAAGTTTCAATTCCTGAACCGGATCACGTGTTGGCGTTGTATCTTTAAGCAAGGTTCTTCACTTTTACATCTTCCAGTCGAATCAGCTAAAAATATGTACTTGACGAATGCTGATACAGCACTCTCTTCTTCCAGCTGTCACACCTTCAGTGTTCCACTGGGTCATAATAGAAAGACCGAAAGGGTGTTTGTATCTCCCCGACGACTATACAAGCACCTAAAACAATTAACGAAAGCATGGTACCTGTTACCAGATCATACTTAGTGGCGGGTAATGGCTATGTTTATTTTTTTTTCTATACTCTTTACTCTTTTACTCTTTTACTTGTTTCAGTCATTTGACTGTGGCCATGCTGGAGCACCGCCTTTAGTCGAGCAAATCGACCCCAGGACTTATTATTTGTAAGCCTAGTACTTATTATATCGGTCTTTTTTGCCGAACCGCTAAGTTATGGGGACGTAAACACACCAGCATCGGTTGTCAAGCGATGTTGGGGACAAACAGACACACAAACACACACACACACGCGCACAAACACACACACACACACATATATATATATATACATATATATATATATACATA
>NC_068981.1:34684676-34685418 GCF_001194135.2 Octopus bimaculoides
AAAGAAAGGAAAAAATGAAACGCAAGATGTACCACCGCTTGTGAGAGACACACATACATACATACATGTACGCATGGTATGTATATATATACATTTACAAGTATATATACATGTGTGTAATGTGTGTATATATATACATTTACAAGTATATATACATGTGTGTAATGTGTGTATATATATACACTTTCACACGCACTCAATGAGAATGAGAGGAGACGAAGAGAGAGGGAGAGAGAGAGAGAGAGGGTGAGATAGTGAAGCCATTCATTGCATTGTTGCTTGACCTCATTCCATGCTTCTTAGCCTCTAGCGAACCGCATCCCTTCCCGCGTTAACATAGATTCTGGTTCCTATAGGGAGATGGAAATGGTTTTAACAGAGTGGACAAGTCTGAACAGGGAAAATGCCTTGAGATAGAAAATACCACGGAGAGTGGGATGATGTTTTGATAAGATCTAAATTTGACAGTGTGTTAACGAATTGTAATTAATGAACTCGTGCCAGGGCACCAGTCACAGAGAACATATATTTCACTCTGTGAATCAACGTTCTGTTGATTACTCTTTTTACTTGTTTCAGTCATTTGACTGCGGCCATGCTGGAGCACCGCCTTTAGTCGAGCAAATCGACCCCGAGACTTATTCTTTTTGGAAGCCTAGTACTTATTCTATCAGTCTCTTTTGCCGAACCGCTAAGTTACGAGGACGTAAACACACCACCATCGGTTGTCAAGCGATGTTGG
>NC_068981.1:34685916-34689759 GCF_001194135.2 Octopus bimaculoides
AAAAAAAATATATATATATATACATATATACGACGGGCTTCTTTCAGTTTCCGTCTACCAAATCCACTCACAAGGCTTTGGTCGGCCCGAGGCTACAGCAGAAGACACTTGCCCAAGGTGCCATGCAGTGGGGATGAACCCGGAACCATGTGGTTGGTAAGCAAGCTACCTACCACACAGCCACTCCTGCGCCTATATTGTTAAGATTGGTCATTTAGTAAGTACCAATGAATTACGAATATTGATTACTTTAAAGAGTGGGCACAATTACTTGTGCCCCATGCAATGTGCCACCGCGATCGACCGAGTAGTTAGGGTATAATACTCATGATCGCAAGACCACGGTTTCGATTCCAGGACACGTCGAAGCGCTGTGTTCTTCAGCAAAGCACTTCACTTTACGTTGCTTCACTTCACTTAGTTGTAAATAAATCAGTGCATGAGAGAATTAAATACGAATATAAGATCGTAGGTTTTATAAAGACTTTTAAAGGTTTCTGAAATTATGAAACGGATTCTAAATTTCAAAATGAAGGATTAAAATTGATATAGATAGTATTATGAAAAACTTCTAAAAAGAGTAATTGGGAAAGTAGCTTTGAAAAGTTTTAGTATCACACATCTAAGCGATTTTCATGCAGAGAGTTTAAATTTTAGTTTAAAATGCTAAGTCGTCACCTGCAATCGAGCATGAACAGACAGTTTGTACCAAGCTTTTGCTAATTGTCTATGTAGCTGTGTGGAGGCGCAATGGCCCAGTGGTTAGGGCAGCGGACTCGCGGTCATAGGATCGCAGTTTCGATTCCCAGACCGGGCGTTGTGAGTGTTTATTGAGCGAAAACACCTAAAGCTCCACGAGGCTCCGACAGGGGATGGTGGCGAACCCTGTTGTACTCTTTCACCACAACTTTCTCTCACTCTTACTTCCTGTTTCTGTTGTGCCTGTATTTCAAAGGGTCAGCCTTGTCACACACTGTGTCACGCTGAATATCCCCGAGAACTACGTTAAGGGTACACGTGTCTGTGGAGTGATCAGCCACTTGCACGTTAATTTCACGAACAGGCTGTTCCGTTGATCGACGTCGTAAGCGACGGAGTGCCAACAACAACAACAACTATGTAGCTGGGAACAAACATGGACACACTCTCGACCCTCGCACCCTTGACTCCGTGGAACATCGGGGATGGGACAACTAGTGAGAGAAAGAGAGGGGTTACAATAGCAGCCACTTAACCCATTACCTCCCATAATTCTATTAACTGGAATTTTTTCATGAAACTTTGATTTCTAGCATAAAACAGCCTTAGAAACCTGCTGGAATGATCAAAATAGCATTTTAAATAGAAATAAGCGAGATATTGGGTGAAAAGTTAGCAAACCTCATTTGAATATCAGAGAAATATACCTAGTAGATATAGCAAAACGGTTAGATATGTGTAAATATTGACAGATAATTACGAAATTTGTAATTTTTAAGTGATCTCATATGAGATCACTGGTAGGTAATGGGTTAATACTTATTTTCAGTTGAGAAGACTGAAGCAATGGGAAATAAAGACCATGCTCAAAAACAACTCACCACTCTGTCCAGGAATCGAGCTCAGGGCTTTGTGATCGTGAACATTACACGCTAACTTCTTCGCCACGAAGTTGTAAAATATCCTAAGTAATGCTAAGGCGAAAATTAGGCTTTATAAAACCTAAGTTTACATTTTTCTTGTTTTCTGTTTTTCTTCTTGGTAGTGCGCATATTTAAGAATATTGTCCACCAGACAATATCAATACGAATATATATTAGAACAAAATTTATACGTTAAATACACGGTCATTTAAAAATGTGTTGCTTGATATTGTTTGAAATCAAATATGTAATACAGTGACACATACACACATATATATGTACGTACATATACATACATACATACGTACATACACACACACATACATACATACATACATACATACATACATAGTATGGCGGTGAGCTGGCAGAAACGTTAGCACGCCGGGCGAAATGCTTAGCGGTATTTCGCCTGCCGCTACGTTCTGAGTTCAAATTCCGCCGAGGTCGACTTTGCCTTTCATCCTTTCGAGGTCGATTAAATAAGTACCAGTTACGCACTGGGGTCGATATAATCGACTTAATCCGTTTGTCTGTGCTTGTTTGTCCCCTCTGTGCGTAGCCCCTTGTGGGTAATAAAGAAATAATAAATACATACATACAGACCGATAGAATAAGTACTAGGTTTCCAAAGAATAAGTCCTGGGGTCGATTTGCTCGACTAAAGGCGGTGCTCCAGCATGGCCACAGTCAAAAGCCTGAAACAAGTAAAAGAGTAAAAGAGTAAAGAGTATACATACATACAAAAATACCCTGTTGTTGATGTTGAAATTCCAATGAAGGAGCCTTAGACCTAGGTTAGAAACCGGCTCTTTCTTTATTGGCAAGAAATCTTGACATAAAACTGAATAATTGACATATATACATACATACATACATACATACATACAATATGAATAAACGAGAATTAGAATAAGCATTCATCATATTAACGGTTATAGTTATTAATTTTATTAAAAGAAAGAAAAAAAAATTAGAATCTTGCTGAAAATAACTTATAGTATAAAGTTCTACTGTAACTGTATTTATAAATGGACAAAAAAATGTTTTAGTAGCGAAAATTTTCAGTAAAATTAATTAATATCAAACAGCGGGTGGTGTATATTGGAAATTATTTAGATACAAAAAATATGTACAGAACGTCCTTCTCGAAGTTAATTTGTGAAAGAAAGTGAAGTTTAATCTAGGTATTAAATTTTGAAGGAAAACAAAAATTATAAAATTTCAGAATATTAATATAAAGAATTACAAAATTTATGTTTTAATTAATATTTTAATTTAAAAGAATTAGCCGTAAAAATTATATAAAATAACATTTTGTGTTGTAATATTGTGTCAAATTAATTATATATATGTGTGTATATACTACAGGTTGTTACTAAGTAAAACTTTGGTGCATAGTAGAACAAAGGTTTTAATTAATTAAAAATAATATAAAGAAGCTATATATCAAATTCAACAAAAATGTGTAAAAATGAATGCAAGTATGTGAACCCGAGTACAAGCTACAAATGAGATTTGGATATTATATTTGCATTAGGAAAGTGGTAAACTTCACAACTGTAACTGTTACACTGGCTAAACAAATACAACGCTCTTTCACTGACTACATTGTGATTACAGTTACTCGCTTACAACAAGGAGTAACAGCAATGTGCTACATTACACAACATAGAAAAACATTGATAAGCAACACATGTATACTATAAAGAATTCTGAGAGTAATATTCACAGCACAACACAATACTAAAACAAACAGAAACTATACACTAAGTACTTACAAAACAAATACCCAACAGAAGCTCTCGAATCCCAGCGATCATTTTCTCTACCAATTATTTGGGTTTTGTATATAATTTAAAAACTTGGCAACAAATGCCACTGCTACTTCATTCAAAAGTTGAGGCTGGAAGTGCATGATGATGTGGTAAGAAGTTTGCTCCCCAACCACATAGTTCCGGGTTCAGTCTTACTGCGTGACACCTTGGGAAAGTGTCTTCAACTTTAGCCTCGGGCCGACCAAAGCTTTGTAAATTAATTTAGTAGAGGGAAACTGAAAAAAGCCCATTGTGTGTGTGTGTGTGTGTGTGTGTGTGTGCGGGAGGGGGTATTTTTGCACCTGTGTTTGTTCCTCCCCCCTCCACACCACTTGACAACCGGAGTTTATGTCATCGCAAATTAGCGGTTCGGCAAAAATAACCGATAGAATAAGTCCAAGGGT
>NC_068981.1:34690197-34693048 GCF_001194135.2 Octopus bimaculoides
GTAATTGGTACTTAATTTATCGACCCTGAAAGGATGAATGGCAAAGTCGACCTCGGCGGAATTTGAACTCAGAACATAACGGCAGACGAAATACCACTAAGCATTTCGCCCGGCGTGCTAACGTTTCTGCCAGGTCGTCGCCGCCTTTAAATAATCTCTTCTACTGTAGGCACAAAACCCGAAATTTTGGGGGAGGGCGCCAGTCGATTAGATCGACCCAGTATGCAACTGCTACTTAATTTATCGACCCCAAAAGGATGAAAGGCAAAGTCGACCTCGGTGGAATATGAACTCAGAACATAACAGATAGACGAAATACCACTAAGCATTTCACCTGGCATGCTAACGTTTTTTTTATTTCTTTATTGCCCACAAGGGGCTAAACATAGAGGGGAAAAACAAGGACAGGCAAAGGGATTAAGTGGATTACTGGTACTTAATTTATCGACTCCAAAAGGATGAAAAGCAAAGTCGACCATGGCGGAATTTGAACTCAGAACATAAAGACAGACGAAATACCGCTAAGCATTTCACCTGGCGTGCTAACGTTTCTACCAGCTCGCCGCCTCACATTATAATATTATTAGCAGTACTGAAGGTGGTGAGCAAGCAGAGTCGTTCACACGCCAGACAAAATGCTTAGCGGCATTTCGCCCGTCTTCACGTTCTAAGTTCAAATGACACCGACGTCGACTTTGCCTTTCACCCTTTCGGGGTTGATAAAATGAGTACCAACTAAGCACTGGGGTCGTTGTAATCGACTTACCCGAAATTGCTGGCCTTGTGCTAAAACTTGAAAGTGATATCATTAGCAGTAGTGAAGGTGGCAGAACCGTTAACACGCCGGACGATATGCCGCTTTACGTTCTGAGTTCAAATACTACCCAGATTGATTTTGACTACCATACATTTGCGATCGATGAAAATATAAGTTAAGCACTGGGGTCGATGTAATCGACTAATCTCCCCCTCCAAAAGAATTATTAGTAGCACTATTGCAAAGCTGAAAAGTCAGGTGTCTGCCGATTTGGTTGTGCTAGGTTCCTGACACCTCTGTTCTGTTAAACAAGTTCAGGAATTCCATTTTCGCATACAAAGCTTGTTGCAGTAGCGCAGTTATTTATGTACTTTTGCTGCGCTAAGATATGAAGATAGGCGCAGATGAGAGATGACAATTGTCCCGTAACAAACATAAAAAAAAGTATAGGGATAGTAAGATGACAAATGTATGTATGAGTGCAAAATTACTGTATGAATGTGCGAGTGTATAAAGTGCGCATGTGTGGAGTCGTGTGCCTTACGTAAAGATGAATGGAGAAATACGAGATCGTGTTTAAATGAAATTGTATAAGAGTGTTTACATGGTGTTGAGTGAGCTGTACTTGTGTGTGCGTGTCTATAGGTTGCGTTCGAATGCACAGCTTTGTGTGTGTGTGTGTGTGTGTGTGTGTGTGTGTGTGTGTGTGTGTGTGTGTGTGTGTAATTTAAGGATATAATAGAGATATAACACTGTGCAGGTGGATGACTGTGTGCTTGCTATTAAATGTGTGTTTACGTATGTGAATACGTCGCTCGTACTATATGAATAATTGCATCACGTAAAAGAATTATATATATATAAACCAGTGTGTGTGTGCGTGCGTACGTGTGTGTGTGTGCGTCTGCTCACGCGTGTATGTATGAATGTGTTTGCTTCTCAACTACATGATTCCGGGTTCGGTTCCACTGCGTGGCACATAGGGCAATTGTCTTCTACAACAGCCACAGGTTGACCAAATCTTTGTAAGTAGATTTGGCAGAAAGAAACTGAAAGAAGCCCAAAAGCCCGTCTATATATATATATATATATATACATATCTATATCTATCTATATGTAACTACATGTGGACTGTTGGCGATTCTTTTCCTCCTCCTCCTTCCTTTTCTTTTGAACTTTCCTTATGTCTCCTGTTTCCGAAGAAGAGCTTTGCTCGAAATGTAAGACAACCACTCTTTCTTTCCTTCTCTGAGTGTCCTATTAATACTTTTCATGTATGTGTTTGTCCCCACCACTGTTTGACCAACGGCGTTGGTGTTTACGTCCCCGTAACATAGCGGTTCGGCAAAAGAGGCGGATAGAATAAGTATCAGGCTTTAAAAAAAAATATACTCTGGATTTGGTCGCCTAAATATTTTCAAGGCGGTGCCCCAGCATGGCCGCAGTCTAATGACTGAAATCAGCAAAAGATAATAGATGAAAGATATATCCGCACACGTGTATAAGTGTAGATCAGTACTTCTCAACCTATTTTCACTCAGGTCCTTCTATAACTTTCCAGAAAAATATATACCCCAATGGTGGTTGGAAAAAAAACAACAACTTTATTTTTAATGTTTTATTACAATTATTTAATACAAAAGGAGGTACTTTTGGGTTTCCTCACCCCCATTAAAAAATTGCCATTAAAAAATTGCCATTAAAAAACTGGGTTATCTCCCCTCTAAACTATTGAGTTTATGTGGCGACAAGAGATTGAATTAAAAGGGATGGATCCTTTTGATTCAATACTTCAACACATTGTTGACTTTTGGCCTCTTCAATAAGCATAATATGGTTTGTTATAAAAATGTTATTAGATTCAATACGATGTTTTTTTTTAGTTTTGTATGATTTGTTATAAAAATATTATCAGATTCAATAAGACGTCTAAGCTTTTCGCTTTTCATGTTTATTAATTTTTTCATTTTTTTTTATTGAGGGTTAAGCAATATTTTTTAGTTGGGGGAGATAACCCAATTTTTTAACGGGGGTGAGATAACCAAAGGGTACCCCCCAAAAAATTACCAGTAACTCTTTTAAGTACTGAGTACA
>NC_068981.1:34693354-34694491 GCF_001194135.2 Octopus bimaculoides
TGTGTGTGTGTGTGTGTGTGTATGTGTGTATGTTTGTGTGTCTGTGTTTGTCCCCCCAACACCGCTTGACAACCGATGGTGGTGTGTTTACATCCCCGTAACTTAGAGACCGATAGAATAAGTACTAGGCTTACAAAGAATAAGTCCTGGGGTCGATTTGCTCGACTAAAAGCCGGTGCTCCAGCATGGCTGCTGTCAAATGACTGAAACAAGTAAAGGAGTAAAAGAGTAACTAAGAAACTGAATCTCGTTAATGAGAACCTTGTAACTGGCGACTATGGTAGATTTCCTTGATTTGAGGAAGCAATTTTGCTAGCTTCAGTCATAGCATTAGAATAAGCGTTATACTGTAACATTCTTCACACAGCATGCTTGGCTGGAGGAATTGGTTTAGCAAGGCTGAGTTTAGGCTGTGAAAAAATGATTTTCACGATTCCGTGTCCCACTAGGAAAACAAGAAAAACAATTTTTGGACCCATGCCCCACCACAAGTTTCCTAGGCCTCACTTGTGAGGTATATGACCTACGTTGGTAATCACTGGTGTATATGTATACGTTTGCAGGGCTGTGTGTGTATGCGTGTCTGTGTGTGTGTTACACACTTTCTTATGAATGAGAGTGATAAAATGTAACGTACAAAAAACGTAAACAGAGTTTTGGCGGGGAGCCTGTATACACGCGTGCATGTATAAATATATGCTTGAGAATCAGTGTGAATACACATATCTGTCTGTCTAAATATGCGCGTATGCATGCATGTATGTATGTGTGTATGCATGTGTGTGTATGTATGTGTGTGTGTGTGTGAGTGGACTTGTACGTGTGTCATAATGCATCTACGTGCTTATTGTATGCATGCGTAAGAATGTGTGTATATGTGTAATTGTACGTGCTCGTATGTATATATGTATGTGTATATGTACATGTGTGAGTGTAACTGAAAAATGACTAAAGATTAAAGCTATGGAATGATCTCACAGAAGCACATGTGCTTTTGCGTACACGTGTGTCTGTGCTTTGTGAATGCGTGTATGTGTGTGAATAAGTGTTTATGTAAATGTGTACGTGCATGGGTGTGAACATGCGTGTGAGTTTTGATTGAGAAAACTGTACGTAAATTGAGAAGATCATGTTTGT
>NC_068981.1:34696109-34700069 GCF_001194135.2 Octopus bimaculoides
ATAGATAGATAGATAGATAGATAGATAGATAGATAGATAGATAGATAGATAGATAGATAGAGACAGACAGCCAGACAGACAGACGGACGGACGGACGGACGGACGGACGGACGGACGGGCAAACATAATTACACACATACATAAAACAAGGAACCCACCGATAGGCTTTGAACCACGCTTCTTATGCATCCCAGACAAACACGAGAACTGGACGGACCAAAAAGATATCCTCTTTATGGAGGTCCGCGCTGAAAAAAGTAGCAGCTAAATCGCCCTCAAACTACATCCCCACCATTTAAAAAAAGAGATGGGTAGGGTAGATATTGCGTAATACGATTCTGCTTTTATGCAATTTCTGCTAGACGGATGGGTCGGTCATGGCTGGAACCACTTTGATTTAATGCATGCCCAGTCAGGGATGACCTGGGACCATGTAAAAAAATCAACGTGAGAATTCACAGCTTATGATTGGCTATGCAAATGATTGTTTACAAATGTACGTTTGTTTGTATTACTAATGTAAATCATCAATATAATGATTTATAATTTATTCATTCAGAAAGAGAATAATTGAATGAGGGAGACAGAGAGAGAGAGAGAGAGAGAGAGAGAGAGAGAGAGAGAGAGATACAGAGAGAACGATTATGTATTTGTGAGCGTGTATGTGTGTGTGTGTGTTGGAGATAAAGTGTGAGAGAGAGAGAAGAGAGAAGCAGATAGTGAGGGGACAGGAGAGGGGGAAAGAGTTACAGTTAGCAGCGTGCTAAAACACTGTACCAAGAAGATGGGGCAAACATAGATAGATAGATAGATAGATAGATAGATAGATAGATGTATAGATAGATAGATAGATAGATAGATAGATAGATAGATAGAAAGATAGATGGACGGACAATCAAACATAACTACGCACACATAAAACAATATATATATGTGTGTGTGTGTGTATGCTTAATGTACATATATATATATATATATATATAGAGAGAGAGAGAGAGAGAGAGAGAGAGAGAGACAGACAGACAGACAGACAGACAGACAGATAGACAGACAGACAAGACAGACAGAGACAGACAGATAGTCAGACAGATAGATAGATAGACAGACAGATAGATAGATAGACAGACAGACAGAGAAGAAAGCGGGAGAGAATTGTTTTTTAAATGATGAGAATGAATGAAGGGCAGGAAAGCGAGGGGAGGGGGAATAAAGAAAAGAAAGGCTATAAGTGAGTGAGCTGAGTGAGTGAGTGAGCTGAGTGAGCTGAGTGAGTGAGTGAGCTAAGTGCCCAAAAGTGAAACAGAGAAGAAAGGGAAGATAGAAAAAAAAAAGAAAAAGACACATAAACCGTTCAAGAAAAATACTGTTTGCGCTGCTTTGCCTTGTAAGAGTGAAGTAGGAAGGGGAGACACGTGTGTGAAATTTGAACACGTGTACCATACGATGGTGGCTGTCACGTGGTCTCTTTGGCAAACGTTAGAGATGACAGGAAAAACGACGATGGCCATCTGTAGTAGAAATAGATTTTTCTCATTGCAGTTACGTCATCGTTATCCAACCGTCTTTCATTCATAGTTGTTGAGAGAGAAAGTGAGAGAGAGACAAAGAGAGATAGAGACAGACAGAGGTGAGGGAGGTAGACAGAGCAGGTTAGGCAGAAACATAACAGTGTGGCTTGGTTCTCACACACACACACACACACCTCTTCGTTTGCCTTCGTGTCTTGTTGCTAGCTTGTTATCGTTGTTGTGATTGTTGTGATGGTTATTGTTATTGTTGCTGTTGATAATCTGTTTTTTTTTTAGCAGGTTATGACTTGGGGGAGATTTGGCTACAGTTTCTAGTTAAGCAAGCTACCACGTAGAGACGCCGTCATTAGCTTGCTTTATCGTCGTTGTTGGGGATTGTTGTTGTTGTTGTTGTTGCTATTAGCCCCAGACCCTTAGAATTAAGTGTACTCCAGTCGAGACCGTCCCATTTATTTCACAGAGAGGGACATATTGAACATCCAGTGTCCCATCTCCGCCACGACAGGTCTTCCACGCTGTCGTCTGCCCTGTGATAGCTCGTCGTAAGAGATACGCGAGCCATGGTGCCAGTAATGGAACTTAGGACAAACTCAACCGATAAAGATGTATAACAGTAAGGTTTATTAGAGCATTAAACTGTATGTCTGTGTGAGTGTGAATGCGACATAATAAAACACAAGGTGTGATTTGAGGAAGGTTTAGTTGGTATTCCTAGCAGGGCAGACGACAGCGTGGAAGATCTGTCATGGCGGAGATGTTGACAGCGGTAGTAATGGTTGCTGTTGGTGGTGGGCGGAGAAGTAATAATATTAAAGGGTGCAGTAATGTTTTCGTCATCGTCGTTGTTATTGTTGCTTATAGTCTCATGCCATCGAATAGATTATGATCATAAAACTATACAGCCATGCCCATCCCCTCATTTTTCTTCCACACATAATGTATCCCAGGCTACACTGTTCAATGTGTTCTTCCTTTCTTTTTCTTTTTTCGTTTTTTTTTTTTCCTTAAGACGGTAGAATGTGATTTGAAGAAGACTTTGCTGTTATTTCTTATTTCTTTACTGCCCACAAGGGGCTAAACACAGAAGGGACAAACAAGGACAGACAAAGGGATTAAGTCGATTACATCGACCCCAGTGCGTAACTGGTACTTAATTTATCGACCTTGAAAGGTTGAAAGGCAAAGTCGACCTCGGCGGAATTTGAACTCAGAACGTAACGGTAGACGAAATACCGCCAAGCATTTCGCCCGGCGTGCTAACGATTCTGCCAGCTCGCTGCCTTATTTGCTGTTATTTCTAACAGGTCAAGCGACCAAATAGAAGACGTGTAAGGAACGTATAGCAAATGAATAAAAATCAATATGAGTGGGAGGACGCATCATCTGTTACAGTCTTGACCATTTTGTATTTTTAAAGTTTAGTATATCTAAAGCTATATTCTCCAATATTTCCTCTCTGATTTTTTGAAGGAAATTTACAAATTCTCCTCTGACTTAAGAATTTTAAGAACTTCATAATAAATAAGCAACAATATAGGCGCAGGAGTGGCTGTGTGGTATGTAGCTTGCTTACCAACCACACGGTTCCGGGTTCAGTCCCACTGCATGGCACCTTGGGCAAGTGTCTTCTACTATAGCCTCAGGCCGACCAAAGCCTTGTGAGTGGATTTGGTAGACGGAAACTGAAAGAAGCCCGTCGTATATATGTATATATATATATGTGTGTGTTTGTGTGTGTGTGTGTGTCTGTGTTTGTCACCCTAATATTGCTTGACAACCGATGCTGGTGTGTTTATGTCCCCCGTCACTTAGCGGTTCGGCAAAAAAGACCGATAGAATAAGTACTAGGCTTACAAAGAATAAGTCCCGGGGTCGATTTGCTCGACTAAAGGTGGTGCTCCAGCATGGCCGCAGTCAAATGACTGAAACAAGTAAAAGAGTAACAGAGTAAAACAACAAAGAAAATACAAAACAAATATGTATATTCTACAGGCTTTTTCTTTTACCTCCTAATTTCAAATTCAAACTTTTAATCCCGCTAAATATTATGAAGAAATGACTATCTCCCTTGTGTAAACAAGAGGACACCACTTGTTCTTAAGTAAAATTTATAATGAAAAGCCGTTTTTGGTGTTAAGGATAAAAATCATAATTTTCATAAGGGTTTTTGCAGAGTTTCATATTTCAATGTAGGTGCGCGTGTGAGTGTGGTTCCTTACCTGTTGGCTCTTCGTCGTTCCTGTTATTATTGGTAATGATGATTATGGTAGTGGTGTAAAAAAAAAAATAAATAAATAAATAAATTATGAAAGTTTAGTTCAAAATAAATTTTGAAAGAAAGTATATCAAACAAAATAAGTCAAATGTATTTTACCAAAGAAATTTTGTTTTTTCTTTTTAGAAAAAGCAATGAAAGTAACAGAAATTAACA